>NW_015536665.1:31168-41221 GCF_001515605.1 Sinocyclocheilus anshuiensis | reverse complement strand
TATGTATGTGTGTGTGTGTGTGTGTGTGTGTTAGATATATATTTTATATCTCTTTTATAAATGTAAATGCCATTTTCTGAAAGCAGATGAAATATCTCTACTTTTTCCATTGCCTTATAGTATTTCTGTTAATTGCTGAGCAGTTTTTTTTTATTCATTTTCTTTGCCATTTTATAGGCCTTTTCATCTTAAAAGGGCAAAAGCATCTTCATTTACATGCACAGAGTGTTTTATTAAATATTTTGTTAAATAAACAAAATGCTGTCAATTACCAGCCACTGAGTTGTTGATCACGTAAAACGTAACAGGAATGTTTTCTCTCAGGTCTGTCACTTTTTATATATGCTAATATGCAAATGTATATATAATATTTAATACAGTAATGCATAATTTGCATTATTTTGAACATTTCAATGGGAAAGACAAATTGCAAAACACTGCTTTTATATACAATACTGGTCAAAAGTTTGGATTTTTTTTTTAAAGATTTTTTTATGTTTTTGAAAGAACATTTTTCTCTTCTATTCGTCTAGGCATATTTGATGAAAAATGCAATACAGTAAAATTGTGAAAAACTATTACAATTTAAATTTACAATTTTCTATGTGAATATATTTTAAAATCAGCATCATTACTCCAGTCTTCAGTGTCACATGATCCTCCAGAAATCCTTCTAATATACTGATTTGCTGCTCAAGAAACATTTCTGGTTATTATAAATGTTGAAAACAGTTGTGCTGCTTCATATTTTTGTGGAAACTGACAAATTAATTTATAATATTACAAAATATTTATATTTCAAATAAATGCTGTTTATTTGAATTTTCTATTCATGAGAAAATCCATAAAAAACTGTCTTCAATAATAAAAAAAAATAATAATTGAGCACCAATATTAATTGAGAATCAAATCAGCATATAAGAATGCTTTCTGAAGGATCATTTAACACTGAAAACTGGAGTAATGATGCTGAAAACTCAACTTTGATCACAGAAATAAATTACATTTTACAATAATAGAAGCAGATATTTAAAATTATAATAATATTTCACAATTTTACTGTTATTTTTTTATCAAATAAATGCAGCCTTGGTGAACAGAAGAGGCTTTTGAACAGTAGTGTATATTTTAATCTGGCAGAGTTTCAGGAAAAACATTAAAGCTCCTCCCTAAACATAAACCTTAAATATGACAGAAATGGCCTTATAGGAAAGTTTGAAGCGTTTACTCTTACCTGACGAATGTCTTTCATGACGAGAGTAATTGTTCTTCAACAGGAAGCTGAACTGCAGCCTTCTTCCTGTTGATTGATGGCACCAAAGCGCACTTAGCTCTCGTCACTCACTAACACGGCAGCACAAATGATGATGTATCCTGAGTTTCTCCAGTCCGCAGTTTATCTGATGCTCTGTCAGTTGTTTATTTCACATTCACGCTTTAACACAGGATGAAAAGTCTGTCGGCCTCTTTATTTCACACAAAATGAATGAAGATGCCAGTCACACGCATTTTACCATGTACAATACAGATAAACAGCTGAGCTATGAAGGTGTAGACTATGTTCAGAATAAAGTACTAGTGTATACACTGACTTTTTCGCATATATTAAGCAAATATTCATTCATGTTTATTTAAAAGCATCATGTGTGTGTTTTTTCACAGATATCCCATCGCACCCGTACTCTGTTCGGCTGACTGCTGTCTCCCAACGTCTCGCCACCGTCACCTTCATAAAGCCCGACTCTCACGGCGGCGTCCCCATCAGCTATTACATCATCAACTATAAAGACACAAGCTCACAGGACTGGAGGACAGTGAGATCACATGGAGTTCAGAGTGAGTGTCATATGAGCCACTGATCAGAGTTTGTCACAAGACTTAACAGAGTCTCCATTTGCTCTCCATTTATAGTTTTTTTTTTCTTCAATTGCTAGGACACATGTCAATATTTAGGTTGCTTTTTCCAAACTCTTCACACAGTGAGCACAACAGCAGTCTATGTGGGCTAAGCTGTAGATCATTTATTATTGCTTTGGCACCCAGTGCATTCAATGACTACATCTTTCAAATTACATGAATTATTTTCTCACTCAGACACAAACACCACCAAAACTCTACATGCCTACAAGCCAGTTTGCACAGGTGTACATATTCTTCACAAAACAGTGAAACCTAAGTTCAAAAGCTAACATAATACAAAAATGAATAAGACAACAATTTGCTACATTTCTACAGTAAGACCTTATTGAAATATATTCTGTATCTAAAAAATGAAACACTATCAAAACATTTAGATTTAGCTGAACAACTACACAGGTGTTAGTCTTTCAATTACATTACCATCTCTACAAAAAAAGACAAATTGGGATTTATTTATTTATTTATTTTTACTGTAATGTTAACATGGACTGTGTAATATATATTGCAGTGAATTATAAGCAGCAGATACTGTCATTCTTGTTTTGTAATGAGATTTTAGAGAAGAAAACTTTGTATAATGCTACCTGTTGATAGTGTTTTTAGGTCATTGTTTTATGTTTTATGAGTGACGAAGTGTGTTTGTTGGGTCATAACCTGTGCTAGTGTTTTGGAAGAATGGCTTGATTTGAGACTTGTATGAAGTGTTTTGGTAGTTTTACACCATTCAAGTTATATAAAATATAAAGCTATGAGACTTTGCCCTCGGCCAAAACTATTTGCTTTTGAACAAATAATAGATTAATGAGACCAAAGACTCACACCCAGCATTTACTGTAAATATGATGCTTGCTTTCATTTAGAAATTGTTAAAGCAATTACTTTCTATGTGTAATTGCTTTAACTAAAGTAAAGCAATTACTGATCTATGTGACTCAGATTAGCATTTAGGACAGAAGAAGCAGCTCAAACATATTTTTTTTATTAAACAGATCTCATTTGAGATGTTTCTATCCTCAGAGCAAAACTGCAAAGCTTTGCAACAGAACATTTAAGCAAAAGAAATGCATGCTTACCACCCTATATTTTTCCTAAAAGCCATTGTCACTTCTCAAATTGTTTTTTTTTTTTTTTAGCAAGATCAAGATGTGTCAACAGTCATTTCCATTACATTTGGTGCAGCTAAACAGATTTGCACTTGCTGAAGCAGCAGCGATAATGACTTCAAGCTGTTTGTTCACTAAACTGCTTTACTTGCAGACAAGACTTTTCTGTGCATTAAGCCTTTAAATAATGTTTATTGTGGAAAGTGTGATGTAAAACGCTAATAACAAATAGAAACCCTCAAGTGATTGTAGTTATATTGCTCAACTCCGCATCTCAGTCCCACGCAGAGCTTCATGCATCACAGAAATGGAAAGCAATGAACGTTTAAAGTTCAAGGTCTCAAACTCTAATTTAGAGTACTTCAATTACATCCACATACTCTTTGTGGATTTTTCATTAAGAACTCAGTGTTCTTTGACTAAGTACAATAAACACGCTCATTGAGCCGGCTCATTTTTTATTATTGCTTTCTCATGTAAATGAATGCATACAATCATTGGCCAAGGTCTCAGATTTGATAAAGGCTTACTTTAATGTAAAATACATATTCAGTGTTAGATATATTGACTTATAAGTATATAAAAATAATAATTTTAGAATTACATTTACATTTACATTTAGTCATTTAGCAGACGCTGGAGAAGCCATGTGCCTGTATGATGGGACCCAGTGATGTTGTGTATATGGAGAAGAGGAGGGGTCCAAGAATTAGAATTAGTACAGCCTTTTGATGAGGATTTAGCATTAAAAACCTAATATGTTAAACTGGACAAATCAGCAAGACATCCAGATTTGCTGGTGTTATTTTAGTTTTATTTATGTACGGTTAAAGTGTTTAATATTTTGAGTTAAAGCTTTCACTTCTATTTTTTTGTTTATTATTATTTAAGCTTAAATTCTGGTAATTTTGTTATGTACTTTTGTAGTTTTTATTAGCTGTTGTATTATAGATATATCTATTTAGCTTTCATTTGATTTTATTTCAGTTTTCATTTTATTAATTCAGTTTAAACTTATTTCATTTCAGTTTTTCATCTTGTATTTATGTTTAATTTTATTACAGCTTAATTAAAATGATCATGCATGAGTTATGTGTGGTAATGGTATGTGTGTTTGTCATTTGCATTATGTTTTTGTAAATATTTATATTAACTTTAATTTTATTTCAGTTTTACTTTTAGTAATTGTAGTACTTCAGTTTAAACATATCAGTTAACTTATTTTCGTTTATGCTGTTCATCTAATATTTATATTTATTTCAGCTTAATTTCCATGAATGAAAATGAGTTTAACAGTTTTAGTTTTAATTAACAATAACACTGGCACTAATCAATATAAAATTCATGGAGTTTTCACTATTGTGTTATTGCTAATACTGTTAGCTCCTTTATAATAAATGTATTGTGTTTTTCATGATCTGTCTTTCACTTTTGATAAAAGTGGCTGCTAAATGAATAAATGTAAATGTAAAATAAATATCTAAAACAGGAAAAAAACTGTAAGTTCACATTTTACACCCAGTACATACTGTAAATGTGATGTGTGCATTCATTTCAAAATGATTGAGGCTAGTATGTGACTCAGACTAGCATTTAGGACATTTAAAGGTCAGATATAAGAATATTCTTTCTTTCTTTCTTTCTTTTCTCTCTCTCTCTCTCTCTCTCTCTCTCGCTCTCTCTCTCTCAGGTACAGTAGTTCTTGCTAACCTGGAGCCCAACACAACGTATGAAGTGCGCGTGGCGGCCGTCAATGGAAAGGGTCAGGGTGATTTCAGCCACACAGAAACCTTCCAGACATTACCCATCCGTGAGTATTTCACCATATCTCCCGTTTTCAGTTTGTGTCACTCCCATCACTGTGTGTTTGACAACGAGGACAATGAGACCTTTCACAGAGTGCAATTGTATATATAACGTCATATTCTTTAGATTTCTGTGTTGCCGCTCCTCCAGTGAACTTTTTTTAAGCTCCTTCATTGTAATAATGCTGCTTCTTCTGTCTGTCAGATCTTGAGTTGTGTCTGATGGTCTTGTTTTGCTCAGGTGAGCCGAGTCCTCCGACAGTTCATGGACAGAGAGGCATCGGTAAGGCCTACAGACTCGGACTGATCAAACAGGACGATGGCGGGATGCCCATCGTGGAGTACATCTTGAAGTATAAAACGGTCTGTAAGCTCAACCACAGACACTTTTCACATTTCTGTGGGTCTCAGAAGTCATCTTAGTTGGGTGAACTTCTGTAGTGATAAATGGAAACCAAATCAAATATAAGTATTGCATAATTATTTGCTCCAATAGCAAAAGAAAAAAAAAATCAACAATAGTATTATGTCTTTACAAAAGTGGAAAAACATTGTTTACAGTGGTCAGAAGAGAGAAAGATATCAAATTTGCCATCGCTCCCTCAGCCGTTGTTAGAAACACCCAGTAATTTTGTGTTTTTATTTTATTGTTTTTTTCTAGGGTTATTGCAGTTAACTAAATCTAAATCTGATACTGAAATGAAAGCCATTAAAAAAAAAAAAAAGATTGTTATTTAAAATAAACTAAACAAAAAAACTAATAAAGAATACACAAAAAACACACAACAAAATTACTAAAACTAAAATGAAAACTTATAAAAAAACGTATTAAAATTATAATATTATAATTGTATTAGTTTTAGTTATTTTAGTACCTCAACTTACATTTATTTTGTTTCAGTGAGGTGCCAAGGCCACATTTATATTTTTAGTTTAAGTTTTTAAGTTTTAGTTTTCAATTTAATATTTAGCATATATTTAATTTTATTTCAGCTTCATTTGAATGAATGAAGATGATTTTTAATAGTTTTAGTTTTAGTTAACAATATCAGCACTGGGACTAAACTTATCATGAACTAGCATGGACATTTTATTCAGTAGATATTAAACTATTGACACTGGCTATTGTTATTGGTAATATTGTTAGATCATTTATGATAAATGTCTTGTGTTTTTAATCATCTGTATTTCACTTAAAAAAGTGTCTGCTAAATTAATTAATGTAAATGTATAATGCAAGGTATATCTGCATAAATATTAGTTTTATCAAACATACAGTAACAAACTGTAATATTGTGAAATGTTATTGCAATTTTAAATGGCTGTTTACTGAAACTAATAAAATGAGCATATTAGAATGATTTCTGAAGGATCATGTGACACTGAAGACTGGAGTAATGATGCTGAAAATTCAGCTTTGATCAGAGCAATAAATTAAATTATAAAATATGTTGAAATATAAAACAATTATTTCAAATTGTAATAATATTCCACAATATTACTGTTTTTACTGTATTTTTGATCAAATAAATGCAGCCTTGTTGAGCAAACTTCTTTCAAAAACATTTAAAAAATCGTAATTATTCCAAACATTTGACCGACAGTGTAGTCAACTAATGTAAAGCTAGTGACTCGCACTACACAGTTTGCTTTAGGCAATTTACACATGCATGAATTCATTGTAAATGCAAGTTTATGTTGTGTTTGTTACATCTGCGGAAATACATGTTGAATTTGTACTGTAAAATAGCACAGAACTCTTGCTATGCTTTAAGCCATGGATTCATGTCTGCGTTTGCACACTGTCCTAATTCACTGCGTTAATCCGCGAGCGGATTTTAGTGTATATCTGACAGGTCGAAGGCTTCCAGCCACCCATAGCCATGTGGGCAGATGAATCTGTAATGTTCTGGGGGAGAAATCCTGCTTTTCCTCTGTCTGGCATACAGTGAGTCTGCAGTGAAATGGCATTCATGCTGTGGCCTCATTTGCTTAAAGAATATGGATGCGTGAGAGAAACACTTTGAAGTCCTTTCATTCTCCTCAGAGGATCTGCAGGAGGTGATTCGCCATGAGTTTTCCTCTCCGTTATGGATATAAGGAACAAAGAGCCAACCAGAGCGTTTGCTTCACTAAATACCAACAGTTACACCTACACTGCAGTTTTGTCCTGGTTTTGGGTGAATCTCAAAGAGCAAAGAATATGAAGCTTATTTTAGGACCATTACGGTTTTTTTTTTTTTTTTCACATTATTTATTTTAAGGGGTCCTATGATGCGTTTTCATGTTTTCCTTTTTCTTTAGTGTGTTATGTAGCTGTTTGTGCACGTATAAGATCTGCAAAGTTACAAAGCTCAAAGTCTCCCACAAAAAAAGAGAAGGCTGACCAAGACCTGCCGAAAATGCCCCAATCGAGCTCTCCCTCCCATATCTACGTCACTATGTTGAAATATTTCCATAATAACACCCAAATATATGTGCAAAGAAAGAATGCGTGGTTTTCAGGTATCGCAGAAGTGCTTCTATGCGAAAGCAAAAGCACTTTATTTCAGTATGTCTGGCAAGTGTTTTATAATGGACACTCGCTGAAGAAGCGTGTTTTTATAGGAATTTGCTGCAGTCAGTGGTGTTTATATACATATGGGCATCAACACTCACTCTGACAGAGGAACTTCAGATCACCATTCAACAAATACAGAATGTTTTTATTTGCTGTTGTAATTTGTGTTTTTAATCATTCTGAATGGATCCGTTTATATTTCAGTCATGTTAAGTCCCCGATCAGACAGGATGCGTGTTTTGCAGTGAGAGGCGCCTTTTTAAAATTGTTTTCTATTGACAGTGAGCATTTTGCACACTGTTTATGCGCCCTGGACGCCTCACGGTTTAGCCGCCTGCTGCACCTCGTGTTTTTTTTATTTTTTATTTTTCATTGTCCATTTGAATGAATGGAGAGGCGGGCCTTCCATTGTGGTGACAGTAGTTTACAGTTGCTTGGAACGTCTGGAGACTGCAATGATGGAGGAGGAACTTGTGGTGGCTGTCGCGCGTTGCCCAGAGCTGTATTTTTTTAAAGTTTCTGCTAATATGACAGTTTACTTAACAGCAAAGATTTTAGAGCACTAGCGCGATAATCATTGATAAGACTGAAAGGACAGCTGATTCGGTGGTTGCCTAGCAACATAAAAAAAACTCCAGAGCACTGCTCTTTTCTAAATTAAAAAAAAAAAAAAAGTCAAACAAAAAAAAGGCAGTGCGGTGCAGTGCGCCTCACGTTTTCAAAAAAAACGCATTCTGTCTGATCGGGGCCTAAAGCGACTGGTCTGTTGGCATCTATGTATGGTTCTGTTTCGTATTGCAGCTTGACTTGTAGTTATAGAAAATGCTCTAAACAAATGTGACACACCAAAGGAGAATGGAGCCTCTTCTCCGCGACCATTAAATGCCGAGCATGCCTCTCCTCGAGAGACCGGACTCTTCCCCCGTGCATGCACGCTGGTGTCCTCGTGGGTCCAGGAAGGGAGCCCGGGAGGATTCCTGCACCGCCAGAGACGCGAGCTGCCAGACCCACGGTTCGGAAATGAGATGCAACCATGATGCAGCCGACGGGCTAGGATGCCGGGCCGTTAATCCTCTGAAGCGCTGTGGGCCAGGGAAGATGAGCCGCTGTGAAGAAGCCGGCCCTCGCGCCCCGGACCACAGAGAGGATTGCGTGTGACCGCCAGACTCCACCCCTTACCTGGACCCCTCCTTTCCGAACACTGCCCTCTTTTACGATTCCCCAGCACAATGAGGACACTAGATCCCCTGTTTATTTTGAACACTCCTTCCCCTCTGGACACTTTATTACCCGTTTTGGACATTTTATGTTTATTTTCTGTTAAATAAAAGCCTCTCCGAGGCCTGACGCCACACCCACTGTGTCTGTCGTTTGCTCCTCACGCCACATTGGTGGATAATGCGGGTAAGGCAGAGCCTTGACAGCACAGTTGGGTATCATCTGATGACTTAAACCCCTCTCGCTCGCAAAAGTTCATGAAAACCGGGACTGGGACAGAGAAATGACGGAGACGGCCTCCCAACTAAAAAAGGTTGGTTGAGGCTGTCGACTAAAACCCTGTTTTCTCACCAGAGGGAGAGCTGCCCGGAGAGAAATTCCTGCCCCGCCACTCTGACTGTGTGGAACCTGGTTGAGGAAGGTAGCACTACCGCGTGGGCGGCCGCCATAGGACAGGAATGACGCTTGGGGGGTGGGGGGGGGGCATGTGATGGATCGGCTGCCTCGTTTGCTTTTTCCTTTTGTTATACTGGGGAAAATTGTTGGACGTGGCACCCTACCAAGAAAATTTTCCACCAGCCGCCACTATATACACTAACATTAGGTTACTTTTAGCCTTATACCCTGGAGCTGGTTCACCCTTTGGCTATGCTGAATCATCTGAAGCGGTTTCGGTAAAACAATCAAGAACAAGAACTGAAAAAAAAAGACTACATTTTGAAAGTTAACTTTAAAAAAATCAGCTACTGTGGATAAGTGGCCATTCACACCAAAACAGTTTTTGTGCTATTTTTCAGATGTTTTCCTATGTGAGCATGCAATGGATGTATTTGCCCATTCTGTTGCTTTTTGCCATTTTCAAGGTTAAAGTATTGTTTAAGTATCTAGAGATGCCTTCATTCAAAAATAAAAAATAATTTTCTGGATCTCTGTGCGCACACTCAGATGAAATCCTGCAGGCGCCCTGGACCCAAACGATTGAGTGTTTTACGGAAGACAGTTTCCTGAACCTGGGAGAGTACAAGGCCGACCAGAACACAAGATCCAGGGGGTGTGGTTGGATCCACATCTAGGGGGTGGAGATTGGCAGGGGACTCGGGAGGCCATGGCGGAGCAGGGGACTCGGAAAGCCATGGCGGAGCAGCCTCGGCCACTACGGCTGGAGCCCTACTACCCCCCCAAAAAAAATACTTGGGGAATTTACGGGGCTGTACTTGGGGCCAGGAGCCCTCCCTGGACGTAACGGGGGATCAGGAGCCCTCCCTGGGCTTAACGGGGATCAGGAGCCCTCCCTGGGCTTAACTGGGGATCAGGGGTTTAACTGGGAAACAGGAGCCCTCCGTGGGCTATACTCGGGATCATTGCCCGTCCTGCGCTTAACGGGGGATCAGGAGCCCTCCCTGTGCTTAACGGGGAAACAGGAGCCCTCCCTGGGCTTAACTGGGGA
>NW_015536665.1:26561-30721 GCF_001515605.1 Sinocyclocheilus anshuiensis | reverse complement strand
CTGGGCTTAACTGGGGATCAGGGTAGCGCTTACGTGGTGCTGGCACTGGAGGGTGCTCTGGAGGAGCAGGCACAATTCAACGCTCTCTATTGACTTTCTATTGCGGGAAGCTGCCTCCTTGTCATTTCTGACTTATAACAAAAAAACAGAGCAATGCCTAAAAGCTGCTATGTGACAAGGTGTACAGTAAACAAGCTAAAAAACCCAGAACTGCGTTTTTATAAGCTGTCGACCCAAAAAAGTGAGTGTTTAGGACACAAATAGTTGTAGATGTCGGGTATTTCACGTTGGGCCATTCAGTTGGATCATTTCTCAAACAAAAGGAAGGTTAGGAAAAGGGGCACTGACATAGACCAATAAAATTTAATTTCTTAATATATCTCCTCTTCTCAGATTCGCATAGGGTGGTGAAATAATCCTTTGACATGGTTAAAAATAATGAATGGTCTTGTCGCCGATTATGTTTCCCTCCAGTGGGCGCAGTTCTCAGAGTAATATGACACATTGAGCTCTACTTTTGTGTCCTAAACGCTAGTTTTTTTGGGTTGACAGCTTATAAAAACGCAGTTTTTAGATGTGGATCCAACCATGCCCCCTGGATCTTGTGTTCTGCAGTGAGGGGCTACTACATCTTGGCAGCCCGTAGTAAACTTGCGTCTGCTATCGAGTCCGGGATGTGAATCCGTCACTTATCTCGGTGCATCTCGGTGTACGACTAAGAAAAGAAGACACGATCGTTTCTCACGGCCGCTCCACACGCGTGCTGTACGGCGATCAAACGGACGGGACGCCGCTGTCACGAGCAGAGAAAGTCACTCTGTGAATCATGCCAGTTGTTTTCTCTAATCTCGGCTGTTTTGTCATAAGCTATACTCCATTAATTGATACTATAGATATATTTCCAAGATTATGAAATCCGTATGCACTGCCTAAATGTATTAATTGCTTGCTTGATCAGCCATTTGAATAACGGTCTCTCTACAGATTTAAGGAATATTAACATTGTTCTTGTTTAATTGCAATGGCAAATCCATCATGGCGGAGAAAATTAATCGTAGATGGAGGTTTTAATCGCAGGTTAGAATTCTAATCCCTGATTTGTTCATCTGTGTTTAAAATTAAGTGGTGCAACACAACTCGATTTAAAATAAAAACCCAGATCAACAAATCCTTGATTAGCTCTAAACTTTGCTTAATTTAATCCTTGTTGGTGCAACCCACCCTAAGTGTTCTTTTTCACACTGGACGCTCAAGCAGAGCTGAAACAGCACGCACCTGTTGTGCTTTCACACTGGCGGTGTCATGTGCAGGTTTACCACTCTGATATGTTTGGCTCAAGTCGCGCAAATTTGCAAAGTTGGTCTGCATTTTCAGAATCTGACTCGGGCTCAAACTGATGGTAAAACTGTTGACATTATTAGGCCTAACTGTTATAATTGCTTTAGAAGCTGAATCTTGTGATTTTTGTATGGGGCGTTACATTTCCGACACACGCTTGAGATTTTCGGCCAATCATAACGCACTGGGTCAGCTGGCCAATCAGACCACACTGCACTTTTCGAAGGAGGGGCTTTGTAGAAATCGACTCGTTTTAGAAAGACTGGGCATGGAGGGATCAACAATAATGAACAGTACGTGAAAAAAATTTGTTTTTGAGTATTAAAGCATGCTAACATATTCAATTGCACCCAATACACAAAATAATGATCTTTATTTAAATAGCATCATATGAGCCCTTTAAACAATTAAGTAAACAAAGTATCATTACCTTAATGTAATGACTAAATAAGAAGTCTCTTCTGCTCACCAAGGCTGCATTATTTGATTAAAAATACAGTAAAAACAGTAAATATATTTCACATATATTTTCACATATTGTAGTATAAATATTACAATTTTAAATAACAGTTTGCTATGAGAATGAATGAAAATTAAAATATTGTAAAATGTAATTTATTTCTGTGATGGAAAGCTGAATGTGTTAACACACACACACAATTTTGGTGGAAATGTGATTAACAGCTGAATGCAAAAACTCTTTTAAAAAAAATCATAAAAATTGACTTAATTTTCATGCAAAATAATCGTTTACAGTAAATATTTTCTTGTTTTTTCTTTCAAATTTTGTAGCGAAACATGACCCTGATGTGTTTTGGTCAGATTCACCCTTTTTAGGGTAAATTATCAATTAATGATCAATAAATGACGGGTGGAAAACTTTTGAAGAATGACAATACAAAAATTGCCTAAAACACCATTAAGGCACAACAATGACACTATTTCCAAGTCTTCTTAAGTAGGGTTATTATTGTGAAATAACTTACTGACCTTAAAGTTTTGATTGGTGGTCTACATATAATTAATAAAAATACAGAAGGCCTACATATATGTGCATTTAAATATAATGTAAATATATATTATACTATTTTTTTAATTAATTCTTTGTATTACAGTAATGAAAGCTAAAACATCAAAAATGTAACGTGAACTGAAATAAAATATTGATATAATATGTATTACTAATATGTAGCTATACCAATACATATTACCATAAATATACAATACATATATACATATTTTTTACGTCATGTGAATTTTTTATTATACTAAATGTAATATTTTTAAATAAAGTATTTGTATTACAGTAATGAAAGCTAAAACTAAATCCATAAAAAAAAAAAATACTGAAATAAAATGAACGGAATTTAAATAAATTTTGAAAAACTTAATGAGCCCAAAACTTTTGAATGGTAGTGCACATATAATTAATTCAAATACATATTTACACATTTATATGTTATTGAAATATTTATTGTACTGAATATAATTTATTTGTAATAAATTGTTGCAGTCACAGCAATGAAAATTAAACTTAAACCAAAACTAAAATCATTTTAAAAAGTATTGCAAATAAAATAAATATTAACTGAAATAAAACAACATATGCATATAATGCATATAAATAACTGCTGCCAATGCTACATAACTAAAATAACTAAGTCTGAAATAACTAAAATTAAATCAACTAAAATTAATGAATAAAATGAACTATCAAAAAACAAAATTTACTACTCCAAAATGACTTTAACTAAAACTAAAGTGAAAACAGAAAATATAAAAATAAAATCGAATTCAAAATATTTAGAGAAACTAGAACAGTATCTCAATGATACTAAAATAACACCATTCTGAAGTCCTGTGATGCTTTGTGTGAGAAACAGACCCAAATGAATTAGGGAATGAATGAAGTAATTTTGTTATCAGTGAGATGTCTGTATGCAGGATAAAGAGGAGCAGTGGATGACCAAGCTGGTTCCTGGCATGAATGACTTTGCGCTGCTACAGCCGCTGCAGTGGAACACGCGCTACAATGTGGAGATCACGGCGCGCAATGTCAAGGGCCTGTCAGAGCCCACCTTCTTCCAGTTCCTTATGCCGCAGAAACCTGACATCACAGGTACACGCGCATCCTTCACCGCTCCACATCTGCCCCACAGCTCGCAGACTGGTGATGTTCTGCAGAATTGTGTCAAATTACCACTGAATTCATTTGCTTTTATTATCCAGAGTTTGGCTGCATCCCACTTCGCCTATAGTGTACTATACAGGTTCTGTTTCAAACCCTACATAGGGGACAACCTTTTGATATAATCCTAAGTGAACTGGTACTTCACAAGCTATTTTAGTATTTATTGTTATTTTTAATTAGTTTTTATTTTATATGTTTTTATTGTTTTTTTTGTTTGTTTTTTATATGAAAAATAAAATGAAGTCTTATATAGTTTTATAATATTTTGCAAAACTGAAATTAAACTTGTTTTAGAACTATCAAGATATTTTACTTCTTATTTTTTGTAATCATTATTATTATTATTATTATTGTTATTATTCAGTATTTTTTTGTTTTTTTATTTTTATTTTTTTATTTATTTATTTTTTGTTATCACCATAATTTGGAAAGTACAGCAAATACTATATAAATACTTTTAAAATTTAAATATTATATTAATATGTAATTTAATTTGATTCATTTGTAAAGCATTTTCCCCCTTTAAAATAATGACAATTTTGGGGATAAATGTTGTGCTTTTAACTAATTAATTGATTGATTGATTGATTGATTGATTTCTGTATTTATTTATCTATCGATCAACATGAAT
>NW_015536665.1:19840-22387 GCF_001515605.1 Sinocyclocheilus anshuiensis | reverse complement strand
AGAATTCATGGTTCCATTTATCACAGCAAGTCTTCCAGGTATTGACGCAGCAAAACAGCCCCAGACCATCACAGTACCACCACCATATTTTACTGTTGGTTGATGTTCTTTTTCTGAAATGCAGTGTTACTTTTATGCCAGACGTAATGGGACACACACCTTCCAGAAAGTTCAACTTTTGTCTCGTCAGTCCACAGAGTATTTTCCCAAAAGTCTTGGGGATCATCAAGATGTTTTCTGGCAAAACTGACACGAGCCTTTATGTTCTTTTTGCCTAGCAGCGGTTTTCGTCTGCCATGCCTGCCATGCAGACCATTTTTGCCCAGTCTCTTTCTTATGGTGGAGTCATGAACTCTGACCGCAAGTGAGGCAAGTGAGGCCTGCAGTTCTTTGGATGTTGTTGTGGGGTCTTTTGTGACCTCTTGGATGAGTAGTCGCTGTGCTCTTGGGGTAAGTTTGGTCAGCCGGCCATTCCTGGGAAGGTTCTCCACTGTTCCATGTTTTTGCCATTTGTGAATAATGGCTCTCACTGTGGTTCGCTGGAGTCCCAAAGCTTTAGAAATGGCTTTATAACCTTTTCCAGACTGATAGATCTCAATTACTTTCTTTCTCATTTGTTTCTGAATTTCTTTGGATCTCGGCATGATGTCTAGCTTTTGAGGATCTTTTGGTCTACTTCACTTTGTCAGGCAGGTCCTATTTAAAAGATTTCTTGATTGCGAACAGGTGTGGCAGTAATCAGGCCTGGGTGTGGCTAGAGAAATTGAACGCAGGTGTGATAAACCACAGTTTTAACAGGGGGGCAAACACTTCTTCACACAGGGCCATGTAGTTTTGGATTTTGTTTTCCCTTAATAATAAAAACCTTCATTTAAAAGTGTGACAAACATGCAAAAAAATAAGAAATCAGGAAGGGGGCCAACACTTTTTCACACCACTGTATATTGCAAGTACATTTTTGTATTAACATTGTAATTTTCCCTATTATAGTAATACAGATTTATTATAGCATGCATGTGTGTGTGTGTGTGTGTGTGTGTGTGTGTGTGTGTGTGTGTGTGTGTTTCTGTTTTAATTTTAGTTGAGGTTTTGGCTATTTTGTTGTGTGTTTTTACTTATAGTAATTTTAGTACTTCTAATTAAACTAATGAAAATATGAAATTGTGTATGTGTGTGTTTTATTTTATTTCAATTAATGTAAATACTTTGAAATCTTTCCCTGCCAAACACGGTATTTTCCATTATTTATTAGATAACGCTTCCCAGCCAAACACAAGTATGGGTTCAATGCTATTACACATCTTCTGAATGAGTCCACTATCACCCGATCAAAAACACAGGCTAGATTTTTTATAGCGTGTGTGTGTGTGTGTGTGTGTGTGTGTGTGTGTGTGTGTGTGTGTGTGTGTTTCTGTTTTAATTTTAGTTGAGGTTTTGGCTATTTTGTTGTGTGTTTTTACTTATAGTAATTTTAGTACTTCTAATTAAACTAATGAAAATATGAAATTGTGTATGTGTGTGTTTTATTTTATTTCAATTAATGTAAATACTTTGAAATCTTTCCCTGCCAAACACGGTATTTTCCATTATTTATTAGATAACGCTTCCCAGCCAAACACAAGTATGGGTTCAATGCTATTACACATCTTCTGAATGAGTCCACTATCACCCGATCAAAAACACAGGCTAGGGAGACAAATAATGCGATCATCAACAATAAATAGCATATAAATATTACAGAGTGAAATGTTGATCCCGGAAGTGGTAAAGTAGAGGCTCCGTTCTTTATTTTGATGTAATGCATGCTCAGATATCCATACAACAAAATATTCTAGAGGCCATAACATTTTAGTGAAAATTATCAAAAATTCTGGCAGGGAAAGAGTTAATAGGTTAAGTTTTAATTAACGATAACACAAATTAATGATCGTAGATACCTGTCATAATGCACCATACACATAGCAGCAATATTGAGTCCAGCAAGACAGTCAGCTAATGACGTGATGCTCTAATACAGTGTTTCCTAACCTTTCTTTAGTCGCGGCACCCTTTGGAAATTTTAACAAATTTGTGGCAGCCTACAAAATTAATTTTGTCACAATATTTTAATTTCTAACTTCGATATGATACTTTGAAAAGTATAAATATTCGGTACAGCAGGGAAGAACTGCAGAATATACTGTCATACAGATATTTTTAATATTATAAAAAAAAATTGTCCATCAATGGTGGCAATCAGTAGGCTAATTTCTAATGAAGAGACCAATTTATATGACAGATTTTAATGTAGGCTTTTATTCATATGTAAACATTGTGAGATAACTAGTTATAATGGTAATTAAACAAAGTTTTGCTCACTCAGTGTATTTTTGATTTTACAGTTGGGTAATTTTGTTGCAGTAGCACGAGATAGCTTGATTTAAAACTTTGAATTGAATAAAAAATGACAAGGAGGCTAAGCAGTTAATAATAAAATAAGAACAAATAAAGAAATTACTAATGATAGCACAAATAAAAAATAACGATAGGCCTACAAATGAAATAAAT
>NW_015536665.1:1613-19183 GCF_001515605.1 Sinocyclocheilus anshuiensis | reverse complement strand
AATTTGTGAGATAGCTAGTTATAATGGTAATTAAACAAAGTTTTGCTCACTCAGTGTATTTTTGATTTTACAGTTGGGTAATTTTGTTGCAGTAGCACGAGATAGCTTGATTTAAAACTTTGAATTGAATAAAAAATGACAAGGAGGCTAAGCAGTTAATAATAAAATAAGAACAAATAAAGAAATTACTAATGATAGCACAAATAAAAAATAACGATAGGCCTACAAATGAAATAAATAGCTTTTTTGTTTTTCAGGTATGTCTAACATACAATAGGGCTATTAAGAGATTTTTTTTGTTTTGTTTTGTTTTTTACCAATTATCCAAATAATGTTTAATCCTAGAAAGCTATTATTATCAGAGGACACGTGAGCATAATGGTTAGCAGATCAATGAATGAGAGGGCAGGGTAACCAGAGTTGCCCATTTACCACACCTTGTTACAGTGCAGTAGGGCTATTGCAAACAGAAACAATACTGTACTACATAGATGTTTCCTGTCAGCTTGATTTTTGAGTGGACTTTGCTGTTCCGATGAGCATGAACGGTATATGAGTGGAGCACTCGCATGGACTGTGAGTGCCTGAACGGAGCACACACACGCATAGAGCGGGATAATACGCAGAGCGTCACACCACGTGAAAGTGAATCCTGAGCTGAGTGGTGAACTAATTTTCGGCAGCCGGAATTTCAGTACATCTCTAATTATTGGCGACATCAGAAATGGATATTATATAATAGCTGCTTTTTTGAACATTTTAGCAATTTAAAAATATTAAAAAAGGATTTTTTTACACGGCACCCCTGCTCTCGACAGACGGCACCCCGGTTGGGAAACACTGCTCTAATAAACATGAAATACACAACACAACTGTGGCCATTGAAAAGTTCACATCTAGTGACATAAAGGAGGCAGAAGTGTGTTTTCCCATCAGCAGGAGGTTTCATACTGTAGTTCATAGTATAAGTATGTGAACTTCAGCAGTTTATTAAACAGATCATCTCAGATCTCAGACGACAAGAACTTTCCTCATCTATATTCCTGCTTTCCTCATCAGCCCGATACCATAATCTGGGCGACGTTTGAAGGCGTAGAATAAAAATGGCTATGTTAACGTGAAGTCACGGTTGATCAGGGCTGGTTTCAGGTCTCGGGTAGCGTGAGATGAGGCGCCTGCAGCCAATCAGATCAGATCAAATGCACTGCAGCATGGCAGTGTGATTCGCTGATGCCATTTAAAGAGCAGATCACGCTGACCTGTACTTTACCCACTTATCCGGACAAACTTAATCAAGCGCAGAACCTAAGAAACAGGTGAATCTCATGAAATATGTTTGAGCACAAAATCAATTGAAAGAATGAAGACACTGTATTTTGCAAAACTAAAACGAAGCCTGTTTTAGAACCATCAACGTGTTTTACTGTACTGTTTTTTTTTTTTTGTTGTCATTCTTATCAAGTCTACTTTTTTGCTAAACTTATCATATTTGTTTTAATCACCATAAATTGGGCAGTACAACAAATTATACTATGTGTAAATACTTTACAATTGTATTAACCCTTTATAGGGCACTCATTGAAATACTTGGAAATTCTAAATTTCAAACCTGCAGTGTTTATGGAAGCTATTACAAGGCTTTTGAACTTTTGTGACTTAAAAAAAAAATATTTTTTTATGTTGCAAATCAAGGTCAATGAAGTTACCATATATGGTTCCTCGCCAGTCTATGGTAATTTTTCCCCCCAAAAGTGTATATATTTAAAATATATGACATATATAAAATATTAATAATCACATAAAACATATATAAACTTCATAGAATACTTATTTAGGAACATTTTTTCTTTTATTTAGGAACATTTCTTCTTTTTCATGTCTCAAAGTCACTTAGGCAACTACTTCATTTCATTTTAATTTTTCATATTACAGTAATGAGAATTTTGCAGTAAATGGTGATTTTCTATTTATTTATTTAGTTTTATTTATTTAGTTTTTTAACTAAAACTATTAAATTTTTTACTCACCGTAAATTTTGGAGCAAATTTTGAAGCAAATTCTACTATGTGCAGCTATGTTAAAGCTAAATGAATTAAGATACCAATGCAAAATTATCAGTTTCTCTGGTTTTACTGTTTATTTCAAATACATTTTAAATAAGCATATTGTCATTTAGAGCATTTATTTGCAGAAATTGACAACTGGTCAAGATAACAAAATAAATATGCAGTGTTTTCAGCCTCAATTAATGCAAAGAAAACAAGTTCATATGCTAAAGTTTTAACTTAGGAAGAGTTCAGAGATCAATATTTGGTGGAATAAAGTGACGTGGCATATCATGTAGCCAAGTATGGTGTCCCATACTCGGAATTTGTGCTCTACATTTAACCAATCCAAGTGCAAACACACAGCAGTGAGTAGTGAACACACACACAGAGAGCAGTGGGCAGCCATTTTTTTTGCTGCGGTACCTGGGGAGCAGTTGGGGGTTAGTGGGCTCGTGGTACTAAGTGTGAAAGAAAGCACTGGTCATTCACTCCACCTACAGTCCCTGCCAGTACCGAGACTCAAACCCGCAACCTTTGCATTACAAGTCCGACTCTCTAACCATTAGGCCACGACTGCCCCCAATAACCACAATTTTCAATCACAGCTTTCATGTGTCTTGGCATGCTCTCCACCAGTCTTTCATATTGCTGTTGGATGATTTTATGCCACTCCTGGCAATAATTTTTAAACAACACAATAATAACGTTTTAACTTAGGAAGAGTTCAGAAATCAATATTTGGTAGAATAACACTGATTTTCAATCACAGCTTTCATGTGTCTTGGCATGCTCTCCACCAGTCTTTCATATTGCTGTTGGATGATTTTATGCCACTCCTGGCACAAAAATTGAAGCAGCTCAGCTTTGTTTGATGGCTTGTGACCATCCATCTTCCTCTTGATCACATTCCAGAGGTTTTCAATGGGGTTCAGGTCTGGAGATTGGGCTGGCCATGACAGGGTCTTGATCTGGTGGTCCTCCATCCACACCATGATTGACCTGGCTGTGTGGCATGGAGTTGTCCTGCTGGAAAAAAAACAATCCGCAGAGTTGAGAAACATTGTCAGAGCAGAAGGAAGCAAGTTTTCTTCCAGGACAATCTTGTACGTTGACTTGATTTATGTACCCTTCACAAAGACAAATGTGCCCGATTCCAGCCTTGCTAAAAAGCACTGATCCGCTACCAAATTTCACAGTGAGTGTGAGACACTGTGGCTTGTAGGCCTCTCCAGGTATCTGTCTAACCATTAGATGACCAGGTGTTGGGCAAAACTGAAAATTGGACTCATCAGAGAAGATGACCTCACTCCAGTCTTCTACGGTCCAATCCTTATGGTCTTTTGAAAACCTCAACCTGGCTCTTCTTTGCTTCTCATTGATGAAAGGCTTTTTTCTAGCGTTGCACGACTCCAGCTCTGCCCCAGGAGCCTGTTTCGAACTGTTCTCGTCATGCACTTCACCCCAGCTGCCATTTACCATTCTTTTCGTAGGTCACTTGATGTCATCCTATGGTTGTTGAGTGATATTCGAATGAGTTTGAGGTCATCCCGGTCAGTGGAGAGTCATTTTCACCCTCTGTCGTTTTCTCGTTAAATAAGATTTGGTTGAGGTGATCACCTAATCAGTACTTCATTAAGCAGAATGAGGTTTGCCTGTGTTGGAATTCAACAGACACTGGAATAGAATGGCTGCCATACATGTAGAGATGCGGATTTAAGAAAAAAATTGGAGTGGTCTCTTAATCTTTTCCAGAGCGGTTAAAATATTTATATTTAATTGTATTATTATTGTTGTTGTTGTTGTTATTATTTTCCATATTACAGTAATGAGAATGTGGGCATAATTGGTGATTCACATTATTGTATTAAAGTACATTTGTACTAAAAGTATTGTATTTTTTTATCACTATACATTGAGCAGTACAGCAAATAGTAATATGTGTAAATATTTAACAATTTAAATATTGTATAAATATTTAATTAATTCATATTGCATTTTTCCCTATTACTGAAATGAGAGTTTGGGGTTAAATATTTAATTTAATTTTGTATTTTTTTTCCCTATTACAGTACATCAACACAGTGTGTATCATTTCATTAGTATATTTAACAGTGCATCTGATGTTCAAGACAGTACCTGTCACTGTCTTATTTTTACCTCCTTTTATTTGAATGATCCTGTATTGAATCATGCTGATTCCAGCTCTACCTTCCAAAAGTTTGATTTCATTTGAAATAGCATTGAGAAGTATCAGTGATTGTGTTGGCCGAGGTTCACACATATCTTCTGCGGTTTCTGTGCCACTCTCCCGCATTGACTGTATGAGACTGATTAAAAATGTAAGCTGAATTAATTCAGCTGCTGCTGTTTGATTGGAGTTTAATTTCTGCTGTTCATCAGGACATAAGCTACCTTTACTGGTAAGAAGTGATGTGAGCTTTGATATGGACAGTCTTTATCACTGTCAGTTTGCTCGTTAACTTATCAGGGGTTATTGTGTTAGTTTGGCGAGCATCTTTGATCCTTTTTTATACCTAATCCTTTATTATATTGAGTCAATTAATTTGAAAAATCTTGATATTATGTAGTAGAAAACACTTCCAAAGACAAAGGTACTGGCGGCACATAAAGACTCCAGTGTTAATGAATGTCTCTTCACAGTGATGATATAAAATGAAGTTGCCCATTTAAATATTGATTTTAATATAATGTTTCTGATATAAATTGCAAGGCCATCAAGATTTATTTTACTTATTATTACATTTGTTAAAATAATTCTTATTATAAATAGTTAACTTTCTCTTTACAAAAAAAATATATATATTATCACCATAAATTGGGCATTATAACAATACTACTATGAGTAAATACTTTACAGTTTAAATATTGTACTAATATATATATATTTTTTTATTAATATTGTATTTATGCAGGGTGGTGATGAGGTGAAAATCAGTGAAAATCAGTACTCATAACTTAATGAGTACAGGTGCGGACCGGGAAGGATGTTAGGAAATGTAATGCAAAAGTGGCAGGTGATAGTGAGATTGTGATAGTACATAACCCCCACCCCACCCCCCCTCCTGGAAGGCGCAACCTCACACTTAACACAGTCCAACCCAGGGAGGGCGCCCTGGAGTAAGGAAAGTTTTAGGTAGAAGGCGGGTGGCCAGGGCGGTGCCGGCAGGATAGGAGTCTACCAGGGTGGCACTGGTAATGATGGAAACCACAGAGGCGTCGACAGCAATGGAGACCATGGAGGAGCTGAGTCTTTAGGAAGCCATCAAGTGGGCATCTGTAGCATAAATGATTTCTGGCAGGCCAGCAGGTTTGATAACTTTGGGTGGTTCGGCTGAGAAATGGGGGAACAGGAAACAGCCTCCATGGCTGTGACGAGGGAGCTAGAAGCACTGGAAATCAGAACGACCTTCATGGCTGAGATGAGAGAACTAGGAGCACTGGAGATAGGATTGGCCACTATGGCCGGGGATGGGAATTTTCTCGGAAGGATCTACAGATGTACAGTATGTGCCGCCCACCCAGACACAAAATGGCTGTTGCCATCAAGGACAGCGCTGCACTCTCTAGGCTGAGCTCTGAGAGTTCAGTGGGCTCCTGGCTGAGATCTGAAGTTGGGGCGGACACTGGATCAGGCCCTGGAAATTCCCTCTCTGGAGTGGGCTCTGGAATTTCACTTTTTAGAGCGGACTCAGGGACTCATTTTGCTCTCTGGAACAGACTCTGGTATTTAGGGACTGGCAAGAAGGAAGACATGGAAGGTGTTCCGTTGTATGTGGTAGTTCGATGGAAAAAACCTCTGTTGCCAGGATGTCTGAAGTGGACTGGGAAGATAGCGATTGAGTGGAACTGGCGTCTTCATCAACCTCGCCAACAGCGAGAACAAATACAGGTTGGTTTATTAAAGCAAAACTGTGCACAAGGTGAGTAATAGAGCAGTAAAGATGTTGGGAAATGTAGTGCAGAAATGTCAGGTGATAGTGAGATTGTGGTACCCCTATTATAGTAATGATAATTTTTATTGAAATTATTGTATTTTTTTAATCACCATAATCTGGGCAGTACAGAAAATATTACTAATATTACTGTACAAATCCCTCAATTTAAATATTGTATTAATATTTAGTTTAATTAAACATCCTAAAATGCCTCGTTTAAACACGCCCCCACATGTCTACGTCACTTAGTGGGAAGATTTGCATAACAATAATGTACAGTATGTGGAATATAATGTGTTTTTTTTTACCTTAAACTGCATAAACACATTTCATTACACCAAATACACAAAATAATGTTATTTTTAGCAACATCATATGACCCCTTCAATTTTCCCCATTACTGTAATGAGATTTTTATATATAGTATTCATATATATATATATTTTTTTCATTTTCATGTTAATTATAGCAATTTTTTTATGTCTATTTAGTTTTTATTATTTTTTATTACATTTTTTAATTAGTTTTATTAATTTTAGTACTTCAACTTAAGCTAAACGAAAATTAGAAATGTTGCCTATGTATAGATGTGAAAATGTGGAAACAGAAAATATAGAAATAAAATATAATTCAAAATATTAAAAAATAGTATCAATGACACTAAAATGACACTCTTCTGAAGTCATATGATGCTTTAAATTAAATCTAAAATTTTCAGAAAACATTCTATGATCATCAAGAAAAAAAATTGTTTACTAAAAATTGTGATTTCTATCAAAACATATTAAAATCAATATTTAAATACTAAACAATAATGGATACTACTGGGTAGTGGGTACTAAATAAAATGGTAAATTAACTTACCTTTATCCCAGATTTTAGGTTAAAATCTGTCTGAATGTATGAGGGAAAGTGTATATTCCTCCTTGGCTAGAACCCTTAGAAGTCAGCAGCAGACAGCAGGCGGTTCAGTAGTTGGGGAACAGATTGCTGGTTTCAGGTCAGCAGACGGCACCTGTAAAATGCTGCATGGGCATGAATATGATGATATGGACATTTGGCTCCATATAATATTGTATGATAGCGATGCTTCACACGGGACAGTCACTTCAGTGGCATTCAGGGCCATTTTTGTGAGTCATTTAGCACTTTATTGGCAGATAATGTTAGTGAAACTCCCCAGCAGTGCAGATTTCTCACAAAAAGCGTTCAGGATTGCATTAACGGACTGAAAACCAAAAATAACTCAGACCAGGGCTACATTACACATACAGATAAAAATATGAATGTTTTTTGCTGGTTAAAGTTCATTACAGGCCTTTTCAGAGTGTAGATTTTACAACATGGCATTATTAAAAAGACTGAAAAATAAGGTGTGAGCTGCTATTCATGTTATTGCTATAGCTTTAGATTAATTTGCATCTGTTTTTATTTCCCATAATGAGTTTTACTTTATTAAAACTCTTCCTTTTGGTAGTTGGTTAAAGTTTTAATTAGTTTTAACTTCTAAAGTTGACTAAAATCACTGGTGTTATTATAACTGATGTTGACAATCTAATCACTTCACATTAGATTTGTTTGTGGACTAATGAGTTGGGGAGTTATGTGTACATAAACCTCCAGTCCATCAATTAACATCTTATGAAACCAAAAGCTGCATATTTGTAAGAAAAAAAAAAGCATAATTAAGACTTTTAAACTTCAAGCTAATCCATAATAGCGCTTCCTAAAAAAAAAAAAAAGAAGAAGTCCATCCCCTGTTGTCCTCTCGCATCAAAATACCCACATATTATTGTAGAACTGTTTTCATTTGTGAACGGTGCTTGAGCTGTGCATATTTCTCTTCTGATTCAGACCAGATGACTTTTTCACTGGAGGAAGCTTTATTATGGATTATGGACTTGTATTTTAGCCAGAAACGACAATTTTAAGTTAAAAACATCTTAATGATGGATTTGTTTCTTACAAACAAGCAGCTTTTGGCTTCACAGGGCATTAATTGATGGACTGAAGTTGTGTGGATTACTTGGATTATTGTGATGTTTTTATCAGCTGTTTGGACTCTCGTTCTGACGGCACCCATTTACTGCAGAGTATCCATTGGTGAGCAAGTGATATAATTCTCAATTTCTCCAAATCTAATGAAGAAACAAACTCATCTACATCTTGGATGGCTTGAGGGTGAGGATGTTTTTCCAGCAAATGTTCTTTTTTGGGTGAACCATTGCTTTAATTTGAAGTGGTTTCAAATATTTGTGCAAAAGTGAGTGTTTTGAAGTTCGATTTCCATTTCGTTTATCCAGCACTGAACATGAATTCTCCATTTATGTTTGATGCTCTGTGCGATTCTCTCTTTGATAAGAATCAATTAAACCCTCCAAAGATGTTTGGTGCAGTGATGTTGACTCAAGGCTTCCCATATTTAAAAGTTATATTCTAATCAATCAGTGCTTTAGGTATCTTCAGCATATTCACAGACATTTAGATGCTCACAGATGGTGTTTACGCTGCGGGTCAGTCCATACTCACTTGATAAGCTGTAATATGAAGGTGAATGTCAGTCTCCTCTGGTTCTTTGTATTTCTAACATGTTGTGTGTGAATCTTTGATGATTTAATTCATAACACATCAAAAGATGGAAAGCTTTCAGGAAGAGCTGTGGACTAAACACATCAGAAATAGTCACATCTCTGAACCAGTGATTTCTGATAAATCATTTAAAAGGTTTGTTTTGTCTCTAGCTACAGTAAGTACATGCTTTTAGTAGAAGAATAAAGAACTACACAAGTAATGCCCTCTATTTTTCTTCAACTATTGGATTGCATCTTTAAGCATTTCAATGTTATTGTAAAGTATTTTAACCATCATGCTTCTTTCAGATTAACGTTTCATTATATTTATCATAAATTAGTGATTCACTTTTCAGAAATATGACTATTAGCCAATAAAGTAACATTTGACCACTGCAAAAATACAAGAAAACAAACTCAAACAGACTGGCAGCCAGTGTTGTTATTGTAAACCAAAACTAAATCTATTTCAATAAAGTTGAAATAATATATACAATATTATATATACACAGGTGCATCTCAATAAATTAGAATGTCGTGGAAAAGTTCATTTATTTCAGTAATTCAACTCAAATTGTGAAACTTGTGTATTAAATAAATTCAGTGCACACAGACTGAAGTAGTTTAAGTCTGGTTCTTTTAATTGTGATGATTTTGGCTCACATTTAACAAAAACCCATCTCAACAAATTAGAATACTTCATAAGACCAATAAAAAAAAACATTTTTAGTGAACAAAATTTATAATCTAATTCAAAATATTAATATTTTAATAGTATATAAATATATATTCTTGTTTTTCATAGATAGAAAATAGAAATAGCAGAATATTTTTTTCTTTGAGGATGTTTGAGAAGTGTCATGTAAACTAATTGTTTTTATTTTTTTCTTTGAGGATGTTTGAGAAGTGTCATGTAAACTAAAACAATATTGTTTTTATTGAAATAAAGCTGAAACAAAACAAAATAAAATACAATTTAAATATTAGATGAAAACAATCTTAACTGAAACAAAAAAGATTGACATGAAGTACTAACATTACTTAAACTATAAACTGAAATAAAACTAAATTAAATATGAATATAAAAAACAAAGCCCATAACAAAATTACTAAAATTTAAATTTAAATATTTAAATTAAATTAAATAAAAAATATGAATATTAATACTATAATAGTAAATAAATACCAAAACACTACTGCTGGCTAGTAATATTAATAATAAAGTAAAAAAAAAAAAAAAATGGAAATATGCAGCAAAACAAATCTGACAGTGGTGTTTATACTAAACAGAGAATGTTAGTGTGATAGGAGTCAATTTATTTGTTCTTGTTTTTAAAGAAAAACAGAAATAGCGTAACATGTTTCATAGAGGATGTTTGATGCATGTTATAAAATTCCCTGTTCTCTTAAAATTTGCTTTATATTGACATATTAAAAGGGCCTTGATGTCTCTCTCAGACAAAAGCAGAACAAGAGGGTTTGGTCATGAAGAAACCGTATGAATCTCCGACCTGCTGAATTAATCTCACATCTCCATTGGTGTTTTCAGTCATCCTGATGGATGTCAATGGTTGTTGAGCGTGTGTTTGCTCTCTGGTCTCAGCAGATTCCCTGTTCAGCGGCCTGGGCCTCGGCACGGTGGTGGGTCTCGGGGTGGCAGTTCTTCTTCTGCTACTGGTGCTGGTGGACGTCAGCTGCTTCTTCTTGCGTCAGTGCGGCCTCCTCATGTGTATCACCCGCAAGCTCTGCAGCAAGAACACCACCAGCGGCAAGAGCAAAGAGCTGGAGGAGGGCAAAGCAGCATACCTGTGAGTTCACCGCCATTCGTTTTGCATGAGCCCCACTGTCTCTCAGTCTGTTCTTCTTTCTCATTCGCTCGTCATTCCACTAGATATTTCGTTTTATGTTATGCATGATTATCTGTGAGTATCTCAGTCATATCTTAATGAAAAACAGACATTAAACCTGAATTATGATGATCACATTGATCTGGTTTGATGGATTTTTGGCAGCTGGTCAGACTAGAAGACCATCTTAAACCAAAAATTATTTTTGAAAATGTTGCTCCAACATTGTTTTCTCAATCAACATTGAAACGTCTCCTTGAATCCTGAAGGATTTTGTGTGACTGAAGGTTCAGTTTGCTGAAAGTAATACTTTTATTCATCAAGGATTCATTAAATTGATCAAAAGTGACAGTAAAGATTTATAATGTTACAAAAGATTTCTAATTCAAATAAATGCTGTACTTTTAAACTTTCTATTTATTAAAGAATCATGAAAAATAAAATGTATCTGTCACGCTTGTGTCGAGGAAGGCACACGAAGACGAAGGTAAGTTCTACAAGTAGTGTAATAGTAACCAAGAAGAAGGTAATCCATATAGACAAGGCGTAAACACGAAGCAATACAAACTTAATACCGGACGAAGACTAGAACTAAAAGAGTGAGTTTAAATAAGGCTGGCAGCTGATGACAAACAGGTGATGGGAATTAACTAATAAGCACTAATGAATCAATGAACTAAACGAGGGCACAGAATAACTACTGTAAACAGACCAGATGACGAAACAAAGTGAAAACACAACGAAAGAGTTCATAACTGTTACAGTATCATGGTTTCCACAAAAATATGAAGCAGCACAACTGTTTTCAGCATTGATAATAACCAGCGTATTAGCATAATTTCTGAAGGATCTTGAGACACTGAAATGTAATGATGCTGTAATGATGCTGAAAGTAAAAATGCTGAAAATTCAGATTTGACCACAGGAATAAATTACAATTTACAATATACTCACATAGAAAACAGTTATTTTTAATTGTAATAATATATCACAATTGTTACTGTATTTTTGGTCAGATAACTGTAGCCTTAGTAAGCAGAATATAAATTTCTGTAACGATTTACTGACCCCAAACGTTTGAACGGCCATTGAGAGATGTTTGGTTGAAAAAAATGTCAGAAAATTGTTATCTTCATGAGACTGTGTGTTTGCAAGTATCATATAGCATAATTTTAATCATTTTATAATAATTTTAACATTCACATGTGAAGAGCTGCTAATAAAGTCTCCTCTGAATCTGATGATTGATAGAAACTGACAGTCATTATCTACTGTAATAATGAGGGCTGAATTTCACCCTCAACTAACAAATCATTTCATAATATATTCCCATTACCATTAAACGCTATTAATAATGTGCACATATAGATATGCAGTAATCTACACATTTAATAACGTTCTGCTGAGTGAGTTCAGTAAATGATCAGACAGATGATGTTGTTTGCTTTAGCATTAGACAGATATCATGAGATCCATTTGCTAATAAAAGCACTAGTCTATTGATCTGTTTGCATTAGAGGCACATTAAGTCCAGTGAGTTTACCATCATAATCTTCATCTGAGAGTCTTATGGAAAATTCTATCAGATATTATTTCACACAGAAACAGCTGAAGTCCTCACTATAGTGTAGTTAACATTGAGACATAAGTCAAAATAAAATCTCTGGAAATTGAGATTTAGATTTAGAAGAAATGATATTAAAACATCCTTAAAAGTCCTCACTCACTTCTTTAATAGATACGTGTACACAACTGTATTGAGAATGGAATACAAGCTTAAAGGAATAGTTTAGCCAGCAATGAAAATTGGCTGGAAATATACTCACCGTCAGGCCATCCAAGGTGTTGATGAGTTTGTTTCTTCATCAAATTTGGAGAAATGTTGCATTACATCACTTGCTCACCAATGGATCCTCTGCAATCCATCAAGAGATTTCTTTTTTTTTTTTTTTTTACTTCAAACTTTTTTTCCCAGCTTAAATACGAGTCTATAATCCATAATAAAGCTTCCTACAGTGAAAAAGCCATCTGGTCTGAATCAGAAGGGAAAGATCAAGCACCGTTTACAGGCCAAAACACTTCTAAACAAATGCGTGGGTGGAATTGATGTGAGAGGACAACTTAGAGTAGAGGTCGACCGATATGGGTTTTTCACTGGCCGATGCCGATGCCGATATTTAGAAATCAGGGCAGCCGATATATGATGCCGATTTTTGGGGCCGATATGTTTGGCTGATTTTCTTTTCTTTTTTTTCCCCTTCATCTCATAAAAGTGAGTTTTGAGTAAATTATTATTGCAGGGTACAAGATAGTAATAGTAGTAGTAGCCTAATTCAGAGTAATAATACATGTCTCAAAATTTAGCACCTTCTCAAAACAGTTCTGAAGCATGCTTTTTGTTTATGTTTGCTGACAGACACCAGTGTTTCCCACAGACTTGCAAATGCAAATTAATTCTCTGCCAGCAGGAGGCGCTGCTGGAGCGGCGATATAGCGGTTTCCCCGGTAACGGCTGTAATCAAATAAGCACTGTTTTCACAAACGCTACTTTATCAGGCATTACAGGAAAGACGAAATGAAAATGACACCGAAGCTTTTCTGAAGACGCTCGGTTCTTTTCAAAGATACATTCATATAAAAACACCAGCGATGCATTTTAATTTTGAAACGTGCAGTGATCAGTTTATTCAACGAAGTAATGACTCAATGTATGGGAAACACTGGACACTGCTATAAGTCAAATGGCCAAGTGATAACAAAAATAAAAGAGTTACACATATTACACAGCCTGCTGCTCGTAACTGCTTAAGAGTGCACTGGCCACGAGCGATGACATCGTGGATGCTATTGTCGGACCTACACACAAATTTCAGAGGAAAGTTAACGTGCACGTTATAATCAGCCCAGATGTTTAGTCTGAATTGCATGTTTCTACTTTCACATGCAAATGACATGTTGCACTTATGAATATGATAACTTTCCTTCATCAATTCTAGTAGAGTAAAACGAAATTACGCTTTTGAAATGGTCTGTTTTGCCCTGCCATCATTAGCTGAAGCTGTGTGTGAACATTAAGCGGCTGCAGAGTGTGAGTTGCTCCGTCTCTCACGCATCCAGAGAGAGATTCTCCGGTGTTCCACAACAACGCTTAGCTGCCCGCAGATGCACCTGCCTATAAATCATCCTAATTTGCTGCACAATCGGCCGATGCCGATTAATTAAAAAATGCCAAAAATCGGCCGATTAATCAGCCGGCTGATCAATCAGTCGACCTCTAACTAAAGCCTGGCTCACACTACAGGATTTTTAGCCCGATTTAGCCCCGATTTCCCCCTCCCGAGAACCGGAGCAAAAATCTTGTCGAGCCCCTCGATCGGTCCCGATGTTCGGCGCAGATTATCTGGTAATGTGAGGCATTCACAGATCGAATTTTGCACCTCCCGATCTGCTCGCACACAAATCGGGGCCGCCCCGATCATATCAAACATGTTTGATATTTAGGATTGAAATCGGGATGATGACGGCTATATGATTACGTCAGTACTTTCACAATAGCCAATGCACGACCGCAAAACAGCTGCTGTACGGCTCCATTGGATAGTGGAGACGGAGGAAACTGCTTAATGTTTTGTAGTAACACGACTGTCCCATTTAAAATGTAGAACTTTGTTTTTCGGCCACACACACGTTGCAAAGTTTTGGGAATGACATCCGCATATTTATGCTGGATTCGCTCTCAAAGTAGTAGTGATTGACATAGTGATAACCATAGCAATAGATGGGACAAAATATGTGAAAATGTGCATAAGACTAGAGCACCCTCACTAATGTCAGAAGTACCCTCAGTGATTATTTCTGGTTGGTACGCTTTTATTGTATAGCCTACAAAAACAACAAAATACAAATGCACTAGATAAAATAATTTAATAAATGCATATTTACAATTTAAGCACTTAACTAAAATAAGTATTAAATAATTAAATAAATAACTAGAGAAGGCTGACTATAACCAGTTTGCTTCCATTTAGTAAGAAAAGCCTTGGCTACTCTTCACCTGAATTAGAAAAAAAAGCTCTTCTGGTGTTCAGTGATGCGAAGACAACGTTTGAGCGTGCACACGCAATATCTGAGCGAGAGCAGAGCCAATTCATAAAATAAAAAAAACAATGTATAGTTAAAAGCACACGTCCAGTTTTGTATGAGTGAAGGAATCCACATGCGGATTCTTGCGGTGAGATTCTTGCTCACGCATTACATGGATCGCGTAACATTATGCGCTCTCGACATTTGTCATTAAGATCACGCTATAGAAACCGCTTAAAATTAAATATAAAGAAGAGAAGAAAGCGGCCCTAGGCAGCTGCCTACACAGGATCCGTCACTGCCAGATGCAGTTAGAAATTATATAATTATTATATAAATATTGCAAGATATATGGTAGGAGGGCACCTGGGGTGGCCAGCCAGATTTTAGGGGGGCGATCACGAGGCGATCACGTGAGGCGCTCCCTCTGGCATGATAATCTTAATAATATCTTGAAGTGTGTGATGCGCCATGATGTTCAAATCTTGTAGTGTGTGCATGTTTAAGATTTGAGAGAAGATAATCTAAAAAGATTCTCCTTATGTGTGTGCTGCAACCAGATTTCATAATCGGTTAGGATTTTAAAACTCCTGTAGTGTGAGCCTGGCTTTAGAGGAAGCGTTATTATGGATTATGCACTCGTATTGTAGCCAGAAGCAATGGTTTGAAGTTAAAGGAGACATAACACACAAAGTTTCTGCCAATCTCATGTTAATCTTGAGTACCTATAGATTAGTACTGCATCCTTCATATCTCCGAAGAGTCTTTAGTTGTAACATATTTATAAAAGACAGATACAGCTTTATGCTTCTCTCCAAAAACTTTCGAAGTCCTGGAGGCGTGACGTGGGCGGAGATAAAGAGTCACGAGCACACAACGTTTTTGCGTAGCGATCATCTGCAAGCTGTGACATTGACAAAAATAAAACGGGAACAAAAACTTGATTGACTTAAATTTTATTTAATTTGTTTATAAAACAGTTGTCACCGAAATGCCGGGAACAAACAAACACACTTGCACAACTCCATTGCTGCTCCGGTGAAACAAACTGCATCCACTGTTCCCTTAACGCTGGGTTCTTTGGGCAGCTGAACAAGGTTATCTTCCCCTCACAACCAAAAACACACTTATAGTGACATTGTTGATTTTGTGACAAATCCTTCATCGAGCAAGTCCTGTGCAGCACTGCAGATGACTTCTGTAACCCGAATGAAGCACGTTGATGGGCGTGCGCTTGCTCTAGTTGATGTGTGTGCGCTCTTCCTGGAGAAATGTCCATACAAGGAATTCTGCCCGTTATGACGTCATACAAAAAAAAAAAAACTTTCTGCAACTTATACGAACCCTGAAGGAGTGCATTTAGCACAGAAATAATCCATCATACGTCCAGCTCGTTTTTTGAAACTTTGGCCATGTTTAGCATAATAATCCAGCTGTTTAACAGTGTAAATATGTCAGAATGCATGAAATAGCATTAGAACCCCCCCCCCTTAAAAATGTCTTAGTCGTGTGAATTACTTGTGGATATATTATGTTTTTATCAGCAGTTTGGACTCTCATTCTGATGCCACCCATTCACTGCAGAGAATCCATTGAAGAGCAAGTGATGCAATGCTACGTTGCATCCAAATTCTTTTTTTCTTTTTCAGTTTCACTGATTTTAATTAATTTTATTCAGTTTCATCACATTCTCCAAATCTGATGAAGAAACAAACACATCTACATCTTAGATGCCATGAGGGTGAGGACATTTTCAGCAAATTTCATTTTGGGGAACTATTGCAGTCCATACTATGTAAAAATAGTTTGTGAACAGTGTGCAATGATAAACAATAAGTGAGTGAGCTTGAAATAATAGTTGAGTTGTTTGTTTGTGTGCCATTCTGAACATTTCCAGAGTGCACTTGTGTTGCTGTGCGTGTTTTACTGTGATGGACACCAGCATGTGTGTTTGTGTGAGTAGGGTTGATGGCTCAAAGGAGCCCATCGTGGAGATGAGAACTGAAGAAGAGAGAATTACTAACCAGGAGGATGGCAGTCCAGTGCACGAACCCAATGAGACGACCCCTCTGACAGAGCCAGAGTAAGAATTAGAACTGAAATGTGAAGTGTGTCAAACACAATACAGGCTGTTTGGAGTGTTACAAGTGAAATTTAATAACCTAACCATTCAAAAGTTTGGGGTTAGTACAATTTTTTTTTTTTTTTTTGAGTAAAGACATTTATAATGTTACAAAAAAATTATATTTCAAATAAATGCTGTTCTTTTGAACTTTCTATTCATCAAAGAATCCTGAAAAATAAATGATGGTTTCCACAAAAAAACTTTCAACATTATTTCAACATTAATAATAATCAGAAATGCTTCTTGAGCAACAAATTACCATATTACACATTTTTAATTGTAATAATATTTCACAATATTGTTGTTTTTACTGTGTTTTTGATTTTTGGCCTTTGGTGAGCGGAAGAGACTTCTTTCAAAAACATTAAATAATTGTACCAACCCCAAACTTTTCAGCTGTAGTTTATGTTGAGTAATACCTGAGATCTCAGTCTTTGACTCTAACCCCTCTTAGATCTGTTAAAAATCAACCAGGGAACTCAGTACAATCCTTCAGTTAGCTCTGCCCTAGCAACCACTCAGAATGCCTTACTAATTCTCAAGGCATATGTGATCTCCTCAAAATAACATAAGCCTACATAACCTTCAAAATTCAAGGCTTTTAAACTTTCAGGCATGGTTTTATCAAGCCAAAAATTAATTTGTCTTTTGTAATATTTATTTTATAGTTTATATTAAGGATGCACCGATACCACTTTTTCCAGTACTCGCCCGATACCGATACTTGTGTTTTTGGTACTTGCCGATACCGAGTACCGATACCAATATTTTTGTTGCATTTGTAGATTTTTTAAATATTGGGTACAGAAACCAAAAGAGTATGTATAATGTTAGTTGGTTAACTTCATTTATCAAATAGATACATTCAAACCAAAATTTATTCAGACACCTTCAACATTTCTCACATTATCACAGTTTATTCGCTATAGTTTAGAAAATGG
>NW_015536665.1:0-698 GCF_001515605.1 Sinocyclocheilus anshuiensis | reverse complement strand
CAGTGGGTCCAGTGCCACCGCCCGACGTCACTTAACCAGGCCATCCAACTGGCGGAGGACCAGATGGTGGTGTGCCCCGGCCTCGGCGAACCCCTGCCATCTGTCTCTCTCTCTCTCCCTCCCCCTGTGTTCTCTCTGCCTTCCAAACCTGTCCCTTTCCCCAGGTCCTGAAGGAATCTGCCCCCACAAGCCCCACCCTGCTGGAGGGGTGGTCCAGGGACGGAAACCACAGCTGCCCTGAGGGTGCCGCCCAGGGGGGGCGGGTCTGGCAAGCAGTAGCCCGGCGGCAGCTCTCATTCCGCCGCTCTCTCCACACCAATTCCTTGACCCACTTCCTGCCACTAGGGCGGCGGGGAGGCCTGGGCCGGCCTGCTGGCGTTGCGGGGTCCCAGGTCATTTTATTGATCGGTGTCCAGGGATGGAGGTGGGGATGCTGATCCGGGTCCCGGACGCCCCGCAGTCTGCCCCCGATCAAGCTGGCCTGTACCAGATACCCGTGAGTATTAAGGGGGGTACATATCAGGCTTTGGTGGATTCGGGATGCAACCAAACCTCAATGCATCAAAGCCTGATTCAGCCGGAGGCATTGGATAGGAGCCGCATGGTTAAGGTTCGGTGCGTGCACGGGGGGATGTGGTGGGCTACCCCTTAAGGTCGGTGGCTATTCAATTTCGGGGACAAAAGCATAGAGTAGAGGT
>NW_015536664.1:52798-56962 GCF_001515605.1 Sinocyclocheilus anshuiensis | reverse complement strand
TTCCCTTAACCTTATAACTAAGGGATTTCTTAGCTTAAGGACTTTTAGAGTGTTCTTTGTTGGTGGACCTCTCCTGGGGAGGGTAACAGTGGTCTTGAATTTCCTCCATTTGTACACAATCTGTCTGACTGTGGATTGGTGGAGTCCAAACTCTTTAGAGATGGCTTTGAAACTTTTCTAGCCTGATGAGCAACAGCAACTCTTTTTCTGAGGTCCTCAGAGATCTCATTTGTTTGTACCATGATACACTTCCACAAACATGACCAAACTTTGATAGATCCCTGTTCTTTAAATAAAACAGGGCACACATTGACACCTGATAGTCATCTCACTGATTAAAAACACCTCTGAACAGATGGACTCTAATTTCACCTTCAAATTAACAGCTGATCCTAGAGATTCACATACTTTTGCCGCTCACAGATATGTAATATTGGATCATTTTCTTGAATAAATAAATGACAAAGCATATATTTTCATCTCATTTGTTTGATTGGGTTCTTTTCGTCAACTTTCAGGACTTGCATGAAAATCTGATGATTTTTGGGGGTTATATTTATGCAGAAATATAGGCAATTCTAAAGGGTTCACAAACTGTCAAGCAGCACTGTATACCTCCTATCATGCTAATCAAGTTGATGATCTTAACGTTTCCATCTGGTGGTAATTAGTTGATTATCTGAACATGCTCCTCCCGAACTTTGTTAATAAAACATCATATAGTCAATAGTATGTCTGTTGGGGCACCATTAAAATAAAGTGTTAGTAGATATTAAGCAGACAGCCTACTAATACTCTAACGACTGGTAGTTGACGTGTAGCTGCCAAGTTAGTCTAAAGTGGACAAATGCACACAAAATAATAAAAATAAAAATAACTTGTTACCTCATCTGTTTTTTTCCATCCACCGGTATTATTTTCTTTATTACCGTTTCTACCTGTCTCTTGTTTTCAAATGCATGCATGTTACTACACATCTCTCCATTAACATCCTGAGTCATTCTTTTTTGCTCTATATTGAAGAATTAGGAAGCTAAAAGCAGTCTGTCTGAGTGAGTCTGTGGAGTGATGCTTTAGAGTAAATACAAATCAATAATGCAATACTAACTCAATTTCCTGTTAGCGTGACACTACATACAGCATTTCACTGAATTAAAGAGAGTCAGACAGGATGTGCAATTGTATCTAATGTAATATAATTGCGGTGAATATGGAAAGCCTGTCTGCTTATTTGAGCATGTAGCCAAAGATGCTACGTGTTGCATGGAGCTGATAGACTGTGACTAGCATTGTAGTGAGACCATTAGCTTTTATAAGCTTCTTTTTATTGAATCTGTTTCGTGTCCCTGAAAAACAAGCATGTGGTTCATTCTTGACAAACAGGAAAAATGAGAGATGAAATATAACACAGATAACATTAAATAAATATTTTTTACCAGGTTAAATGTTGATTATTAGTAACTCAAACCCCTTTATCTAAACATCTCTACTTAACCATCGGTCGTGCACATTCGCCATATTTGTAGTTTTTTAATGCTTTTTATTCGTGTTTGTAGTTCTCAACCGAATCATTCATCAAAGCGCAATGGATTGTGGGTAATATTAGCCATTAGATTGTGCACGGATCCACACTTCAAAAATCGACCTTTCAAACGAAGCCCCGCCTTCTGAGTAAAAGAGCCAATCGTTAATCGGTGAAGTCAGAGAGTCACTGCAGCTGCCGTTAGAAGTCCCGGCTGCTATCCACAAGTTTCCTATGCCCCATGAGGCCTTGCGTCAAAAGTGGGAGCGTCTTCCGGTTCGAAGTAAACAAGTGGGACGTGACACTCATTCATTTAGTCAGTCATTCAAGATTTAGCGATCCAAACTTGCTAACGATGTGGGACTTCAATGAACTTAAAAAGGGTGAAATAACAGTACCTTTACCCTCCGCAGTAGATGGTTGGGAGGATGGCCTTGTATCACGTACGGTAACATTTTTGGCTATTTTGTAGATTAAGTAACTTAGCCTGTGATGGTAAGGCGATGAACTATTTGAAAAGCTCAAAGGCGTATCAGTATCTACACAGTGATACGGTCGGGTGTTATTTAAGGATGTCAGAAACAACCTTATGATTCTAAAAGTGGACATTGAGCCGATCCAGAGCCTACACGTATCACATCATAATGCTTGGGTGCTAGCATCAGTGACAGATAACATCATGCATTGCAGGGCCAGGACGCTCTTGTAGTCATGCAGCAGCACTTTTGTGGAAGGTCAGTAAAGTAAGGACAAATAAGGACACAAAAATTGTTTATTGTATTGAGATATTATTAATTAACTAATAAATAATAACATTTAATAAATGTACTAAACTGAAAATGTTTACCATCAGTGAATGAGAGGGTAGTGTCATTTTACATGCGTTGCCCAGTACAGCTGTACTATACCATGTTACAGCACAGTAGCGCTATTGCAAACAGGAACAAGATTACTACATAGAAATTTCCTGCAAGCGCATTCAGTGGACTTTGCTTTTCCAGTGAGCATGAGTGGTACATGAGCGGAACACACAGTCATAGAGTGGAATGTAGCGAATCAGCTCATAAGGGAAATATGAATAATTAATCATAACTAGTTATAATTAATTATAAATATTTAGATCCGCTGTAGATATTTACTTGACCTCTCAGGGTCAACTGTCTGTCAATTCTAAGAACGTTAATTTCCTGGTTAAGGGAAATAACTTTCTTACTGTACAATTCTACAAAGAGCTTGTAGCATAAATCTGCATGATTAAGTGACTGCAGTTATGAGCAAAGAATGAACAACGTCAAGTGTGATACAAGTAAGACTTTATTAACTACATAAACACTTAAACTAGTCTAAACATACTACATAAACACTTAAACTGGTCTAACATACACATAAACACTTAAACTGGTCTAACGTACACATACACACACACACACACATACGGTTGGTATAGGAAAGGGTTAAAGCTTAAGCAGTAAAGAGGAAATAAGGAATGAAGTTATGGAACCATTTGCCATAAAACAGTATAAAATCTCAAAGACAACATACACGATGACCTGAAGGCTATGTGTGTTCATTCAAATAAAGGTTTTCCTATGGATTAATTAGTAGAAAAGTCCATTTCTACTGTGCATTGTGCCTCTTGCTATGGAACATGCAGTGATGTACCCTACTCACATTCCATCAGGTCGTAAATGGCTCTGGTCTTAGCAAAGGTGTCGGGGTTGCCATGGTAACCAGTGGCCTGTGGTCATTCGCAGACATCCTGGCGCCCAGTCTATTGGGTGAGGGGTCTGTGACGACTTGTTAATCTAATGAATAACTGATTTGTTAAATCAAATGAAAAATTGTGTTTTGATTGGTCCAGACGCTACAGGAATATTGAGCGAAGCGTCACAGTGATGGCGGCTAGAGGGAGAGTCAAACCTACGCACTGAACACTGCCGGGTGGTGCGGCATTATTTTCGGCTCTTATTTTCAGCCGTTTTTCTCTTTCGGCCAAAAAACGAAAATGCCATTTTCGGCAGCCGAAAGTTTAGTACATCCCTATAAAATACTATTGGTATATTATTTCCGCCACCTCAAGTTGTACCCATGTTCTTTTTTACATTAGCGCCCCCCAGGAAACAGGTGGATAGAAACAGTCAGCATTCTGAGATGTGCGTTTCAGGACTGCGCATGCACACTGGCTGGTCTAGCCTGAAAAATAAGCTTTTTTAAACGCTATTTGAGCAAAAGAAACAACAGATGTGATACAGTTGTTGTCAGATTTCATTGATGATTTCAAATATGACATTTTATCATAAGCTTGGTCACCAGTTTTGGAGAATTTGATGTTTCCCTATTTAAAGAGATAGGAGCTACACTTGCATGCCCGAGAAGCGTTTCAAAGATGGCCGCCGAGTGACATAACTTGCCTTAATAAAGGGACTTTGTTACAACGTATGGTTTATCAATGGTTACAAACGCTCTCTCTTCTTCCTTACACTTGTATTTTGTGTATGATCCATTAGCCAAAAGTTTAAGATAGATTTGACTTTTTTTTTCATTTCTATAGCTATCTGGATAATACTGTTTTTGTTAAAGGGGTCATATGATGTTGCTAAAAAGAACATTATTTTGTGTATTTGGTGTAATGAAATGTGTTT
>NW_015536664.1:49423-51895 GCF_001515605.1 Sinocyclocheilus anshuiensis | reverse complement strand
TATTTCCGCCACCTCAAGTTGTACCCATGTTCTTTTTTACATTAGCGCCCCCCAGGAAACAGGTGGATAGAAACAGTCAGCATTCTGAGATGTGCGTTTCAGGACTGCGCATGCACACTGGCTGGTCTAGCCTGAAAAATAAGCTTTTTTAAACGCTATTTGAGCAAAAGAAACAACAGATGGAGGTGATGGAGTTTGCTCAGCATGGGTGAATGAATCCAGAAATCCTGCTGTATTCACTGGGTTAAGTTAATTTTATTTTAAATGCTAAACCCATGTTCAAACGCAAATGTAAGGTACCTCTGATGAAATGGTAATTCATATTGTTTGTAAGTTTTCAGAGAAGCTCACAGATGGAGCTTTAAAAGACCAAAAGGAGGGTTACCTACTGCATTATTGACTGTTCTGGATTGTGCCAGATTTGGGATTCATTTCATCTTTCATTTGTTGTCTTCAATGACTGCTGGGACATTTCCAGGACTGGTTTCTCATCTACTAACCTGAAGTAAGACTTACTGTATGTGTTGTGAATTATATATTTATTTCTCCTGTTCCTTCCTGGACTATTTGGTACATTTTGGACTCCATCTCTCATGTTTGTGTTTATTTGTGCTGCAAGGATTTAGAAATTGTTTCATTAACACAGGTATTTGATACCATTCAACATCCTACATCCTTAATGGTGCAACACTTTATATTTGTAGGGTTTGAGTTGGTTTATTGGTTATTTGTTTAATGTATTGAGCTGGTGGATTTGCAGAATATCTTGGGTTACAACAATATGGTATTTGTTTCTTTGTTACCTTTTATTGTTCAATACATGTGCTTCTCTCCCTTATTAAGGCGTACAGTAATTTTGAACACAAAATTTGGCACAATTGCATTCTCTTGTTTCCTTTGTGTAGCTTTTTGCCTAAAAGAAATAGGGTGAGAATGTTACAAATTGAGGCTTGTATCTGATGTAACATTGTGCTTAATGGCTCAGCAGAAGCATGTTGAACTCCACCCCACATGTGTGCATTTGTTCATTTCTAGCTATTCATCCAATTCACCGTGTTCCATGTTCTTCATCTGTAACCTCTCAACATCCCTTCTTCCCCTACTGCATATAGCAATTGGTTTTGTATTGTAATTACACAGCCATTTGTGAGCTCAGAGTTGCTCTGCACACAAGTGTGAGCTAATCTCAGTAATTAATACTCATTTAACTCTGCTTTCTGCATATTCTCTCTCTCTCTCTCTCTAACTTAATCTATCATTGTAATCATATTCGCTTTTTGGCTAAGAATAAGTTGTTTTCACTTCGTTGTTTAGTAGTAAGTGCATTGTCCAATGAGTGTCTCATTGTCAAAATAATTACATTGTACTGAAACATTCAGAAAAAATTTCAGATTTTATGTATGTATGCCTAATGTGCTGTTGGTCCTCTGTCTGCTGCCAAAACACTGCTGACCCGACGAGACATGGACTTTACAACACCCCTGAAGGTGTCCTGTGGTATTTGACGCCAAGATGTTAGCAGCAGATCCTTCAAGCCCTGTAGGTTGCAAGGTGGAGCAGCCGTGGATCAAACTTTTTGGTCCAGCACATCCCACAGATCTCCAGTTGGATTGAGATCTGGCCACGGAAACATCTTGAACTCTACAGTACATGTTCCTCAAATCATGTGTGCAGTGTGGCAGGATCCATTATCCTGCTGAAAGAGGTTGTGTTTGCTTGTGTGTTTGTTCACTACTCACTGCTGTGTGTGTGCGCGCACTTGGATGAGTTAAATGCAGAGCACAAATTCAGAGTATGGGACGCCACACATCACTTCACTTTTTTCGATGGTGAACAGGGGTCATCATACGCACTCTGATTGGTCTGCAGCTACGCAGCCCCATATGCAGTAGAGTACGATGCACTGCCATAACCATCATTTAAATTTTGTGCCACAGTTGGCTTGGACCAGACGGATAACCTTCGTTGCCCTTGGCGGTTTGTGTTTTGTCTCTCCTCAGACCACTGTTGGTAAATTCTCTCCACTGCTCACCGGATCTCCTTCTCAATGTTGCTCAGGGCCCGTATTCACAAAACCTTTTGTCTTACCACTAAGAGTTCTCCTAAATAGCAGTAAAAACTTTTTTAGCTAAGAGTTTTCTCTTAAAACCTATTCACAAAGCTGCTGAGACAAACTTTTACTAAGGAATAAAGATAAGTCTTAAGCTAAGATTGCTATGGATGATGTCAGCATACTTTCTAACTATGCACACAGTGATTGGCTGATAGTCTCTGTCGGAGATTTATTCATAGATATATTGTAAAGCGCAATATTATGTTGCCATATTCAAATAAAAGTTTTAAAATAAAAATGTTAATTGCCACATTCAAATAAAGATTTTAAAATGCAGGCTAAGTGTCACTAATTAAACAAGTACCGGTAATTTATATATTCAGCTAATTGTCAGCCTCTTATATGTATGCTTCTCGTAA
>NW_015536664.1:41618-49379 GCF_001515605.1 Sinocyclocheilus anshuiensis | reverse complement strand
CTAGTAGAACTAGTAGTCGTTCATTTTAAGCATTAGTCGACTATTAGTCGCACTTTTATTAATAAACCATAATAATGAGCTTTTAATTGCCTACATAGCCTAATAAGGGCTCAAGCGCACGCAAAAAAAGGCTTGCCAGAGTGCACCGGCAATGTCTTGGGCCTCTGTGGAATTCGGCTTCTCATGTTTCAACCATGTTTTGACCAAATCTTAGATTGTCTGATTCGCTCTGATATCCTACATATAATAATTATGAATGTGTTAGGGAAAAACAGCAAGTACACTGCATTAACGTTTTAATAATTTCTTGTTACACTAGTGCTTTCTGTTTTCGGTTTAAGAGATTAAGTCGGCAGCACTGACTCGTCATTTCCGCAGTATCTATGCGCCTGTATGCATGTTTCATGAGGATTACATAATCTGATAATATTTGTTTTCTATTTGAATTGGTTCATTTAAAAGTGTCACTCTCTATATATATATTACATCTGTGCCAGCGCGTGATGTAATAAAACTGCAGCTCGTTATGAGGGGGTAGAATCCACAGCTCAGTACTCACTACTCAATACTCATGAGTACTTTTAAATAGGCTACTCTTTTACTCTTACTCAAGTAGTTTTTTTGGACAAGTACTTTTACTCTACTCACACTTCGTTCTGTGGAAGGTAATGGTACTTTTACTTGAGTATATTTTTTCAGTACTCTTTCCACCACTGCCAAGACGGCAGAAAGCGCATCCTGTTTGGAAAAAAATACTGACCAGTGTTGCCAACTGCTTTCAATTGAAAGCTAAAACATTTGCTAAAACAAGCTAAATGTTACTAGATTACGTCATAATTGCGAGTTCACTGATCTATATAAATATATAAATATAGATCAGTGGGAGAGTCTTGAAATCTAGATAAGGTTTGTCCAAGAAATTGATTTTGTTGCTAGGCTTTTTAAAAAAATCTAAAAAGGGGTGAGGAAGTCACTAAATCTAGTGACAAATCACTAAATCGGCAACATTGACACTGACTACAACATAATTAGTTATTAATAATTTGTTGGTCCTCTCTTGTTTTTGCATGACCAAAAATTATGACTGCATTGGCATGTTTAATAATTGGCATTATTAATGTACATTTTTATGCATTATAATTTGCCCATTGGCCTCTGATCATCATGGCCTCCTAATCATCCCCATACACTGACTGGCTTCATCACTCTGACTCCTCTCCACCAATAAGCTGGTGTGTGGTGGGCGTTCTGGCGCACTATGGCTGCCGTCGCATCATCCAGGTGGATGCTGCTCTGGTGGTGGTTGAGGAGATCCCCCTGCTTTCATTGAGTACCCAGAAAAGCGCTATATAAATGTAACTAATTATAGACACTGACTACAACATAATTAGTTATTAATAATTTGTTGGTCCTCTCTTGTTTTTGCATGACCAAAAATTATGACTGCATTGGCATGTTTAATAATTGGCATTATTAATGTACATTTTTATGCATTATAATTTGCCCATTGGCCTCTGATCATCATGGCCTCCTAATCATCCCCATACACTGACTGGCTTCATCACTCTGACTCCTCTCCACCAATAAGCTGGTGTGTGGTGGGCGTTCTGGCGCACTATGGCTGCCGTCGCATCATCCAGGTGGATGCTGCTCTGGTGGTGGTTGAGGAGATCCCCCTGCTTTCATTGAGTACCCAGAAAAGCGCTATATAAATGTAACTAATTATAATTATAATATGCAAATCCAGGACAGCCCACAATCCTCATGAAAGTGGCTTGTTTTTGCAGCAAGGTTTGACAGTCAGTTGGAAAGTCAAAGAACTGCCATATAGTAGTGGTCAAAAGTGATGCCGGCCTAGGAAATTTGACATCTTCAACCTTAATTAAAAAAAAACAAAAGTGTTAAAAATGTTGTAAGCATATTGCATAGTTGCTTAGAATCCGTTTTTTTTTTTTTTTGTGATAATAATACAATGAAACATGCCAACATGCCAATGCAGTCATAATTTTTGGTCATGCAAAAACAAGAGAGGACCAACAAATTATTAATAACTGATTATGTTTAGTCAGTGTCAATGTTGCCAATTTAGTGATTTGTCACTAGATTTAGTAACTTCCTCACCATGGAAGTGCACAGACATTTTGAGGGGCAGGGGCTCAAGTGGAAAAAAGGGCACTTCTCATATTTAATTTTTTTTCTAAACAAAACGTTAAATATATTAGGGGTGTCAGTGTTATATCTCAATATTTTCTGGGATTTTATCGATAACGATAATTAGATGATATTTTGCTGAGTGTGTTATTGTGCTGATATCTTAAGGACTGCCGTGGACAGCTGACTCCTAAAATTTTTGATATTCTTCATATTCTGTGTGGTGATCAGTTCACAGCAGTGATAGAAATTAATCTTTTCCAATAAGTTTAAATTGATTTTTGCCTTTTATGAGCATTTTTACCTTTATAAAGCCATTTTTTCTAAAAGTGTGCATCATTTTTTCAGTCAAATTCTTAAATTTAATCAGTCAATTAGAATAAGTCATTTGGGCTGTTACCAGTCCAAAATCAGTATTGACAAAATTAATCTTTGCAATGCGGAGAAAACACAGAAGCTGCATTAGAAGGGGCATTTAGATGCATTTACACTGTTTAATGCAGGACATAAATGCATTTAACCTGCAGTTACAAATGCATTAATACTGTTTTGATATTTTAAACATAAAACGTTAAATACTGATATTTTAAATTATTTTAAAAAAGGAAAAGATACTTTAAATGTGAAATTAAAACTGCCAGTAGGCGGCAGCAAGTCACTGTTAATAAGCGAGTCATTGCGACTGAACCGAATCATTTAAACGGTTGATTCATTCAGGAACAAAGCACTGTCATGTTGCTCAGAGACGCAAATTGAAATTATATTTGTTGGCGAAATAGACCAAAAATAGTCAATATTTTGTCTAAAACGTAAGTGTCTTAATATTAAATTATTGTTTATTGAACTGCTGTATAAAATCAATATCACATTTGTAATCATGCTGCTTTTTGGTGGAAAAAACGTCAGTCTTCGCGTGATACTGATTAACTATATTAAATTATATAAATATATACATTTCTGCCCCCATATCTTGAATTTTGTGATCATTCTAAATGCATTTTAATAAACTGAATCATGCAGTGAATGAATGTGCACTAGTCTAACCTACTAGACTTCCTATTGCTTTAGCTAAATTTTTGCTAACTTGGTAGCTCTCATGAGTCATGGACAGAATAATTAGCTGTAAATTCGAGGCACAGGTAGCTTAGTCTGTTCTTCATCACACCACTCACCTCCACACCAAGACAAACACAACTGGAAAGAGAGGGAGGGCACTCTCAAAAAAACAAAATTATCTTTATAATCACTGAAGCTGTCTTCACTGCGAAATGAATCCATTAATTATATCGTACGTATATCTGTGCTTTGTTGTTTATGATGAGAGAATTCACGGAATTCAGTCATCGAACGTGCGCGCATTCTACAAAGCTGATGAGTTTCAGTGATGACTGATCTGAACGCCTCTGATTGGCCATTGCATTCCTAATCTCAACAGAATTGTGTGTGACAACAAAGCTGATGAGTTTCAGCGATGACTCATCTGAACGTCTCTGATTGGCCATTGTATTTCTAAGCTCAACAGAATCGTGTGTGATTGGTTATAATGTGCAACACTGTAAAAACGCCTAAAATGAAATACGGTGCAACATGAGCAAATCTTAATTTAATGCCGCAGTCGACACTTTCTATTCATTTACACTTTGTTAGCAACAGACGTAATAGATTTAATTTGTTTGTGCAGGGGCATTTTTGCCCCAGACCCGTGGCCATACTTACACACACTCCGCCTACAGTGCTACACACTGCTGCACTGTAACTGATTTTTGTAATTTGAACAGTATTATACTGTAATATGTACAGTAAGATACTGTAAAATGTGTATACAGTATTTTACTGTAAACCGCAAAGGATTATGGGAAAATATACGGTCACTACTAAATGAAAATAAACTCTACAGTACTGATACTGTAAATGAAAATACGGTAATAATACTGTAAATAAAATACAGTCAAGACATTATTGTACTGTAAATGCAATTACAGTACTAATACTGTAAACATTTTACAGTAAATTACTGGCATCCAGCTGCCAGTAAGTTACTGTAAAATTTACAGCAACCTATTTACAGTGTGTGCTGCGCAGAGACACGGAGGGAGAAAGGCATCGGAACTCGACAGAGTCTCAACATTTCCTGACCCGACCTGATATTTTGATTTTTTGATTTCTTTGACAGGGACAGCTGTGCGCAAACAGAAACACACACATATATACATTTATAAAAAAAACAATTTTTTAAATCCCCAGAAAAAAAGAGCACTTTTTCTCGAGGAAGAAAAAGGGCAGGTGCTCAAGCCCCCTTTGATGTCTATGTGTGCATGTGCCTGTTCCTCACGCCTTTTTAGAATTTTTTCAAAAGCCTGGCAACAAAATCAATTTCTTGGACAAACCTTATCTAGATTCCAAGATTCTCCCACTGATCTATATTTATATATTTATATAGATCAGTGAACTCGCAATTATGACGTAATCTAGTAACATTTAGCTACTGTTTTAGCTTTCAATTGAAAGCAGTTGGCAACACTGGTCAGTGTTTTTTTCCCTCGTATTTTGATGGTTTAAGTGAAATGCGGGGTCATAAAAAAAAAAAACCTGCACACATCACTTTTGGCCACTGTTGTGTTTGGTGGTGTTAGTACCACAATATAAGACCATCATCACTGGTGCATTGCTGCATTTTTCCAGTTTTCCAACCAAAAAATGTAATTACTACTTTCATTTCTGCAGCTAGAGCATTGATTTGTAGAGTGGAAGAAGTTAATACATTTCTTACTTGGTCAGTTACAGAAAGAATTTACTATCTTGACGATCAAGTTTGTATCGTTTCATCAACTCCATATCATCATATAACTCCAATCTTCATTGGAAAGTGTTTGTTTCCTCTTTGCTGCCATCTTGTTACTCCTAACTAGGTTAGGAGACCTCTCCAGCTCTCTTACATAATTTAGGAGCTGAGACCTAGTCTTAACACTTAGGAACCTTTATGAATCACACTTATTCCTAAGTCTATAGGAATAACAGTAAAATTACGTCATTCTTAGATTTTTGACTTAAATTTTACTCTGAGCGGCTTTATACATATGGCCCAGATCTTTATTTCTGCCCATTTCACCAGTATCCAACACTGTGATTTTGAGAACTGATTGTTTGCTTATACCATCTAATCTAAAAGATGATCAATGATATTCGCTTCAGCTGTGACTGGTAATGTTGTCATCAGTGTTTATATACTGTATTAGTAACATGGTAAAAGATATTTTCTAAATGCAGTTTTTTCAAACAACAGAAATAATTTATTCAAATTTACGATGTATTTAAAAAAAGCAAAATAAAAAAATACTAATTAAAAAATAAAGTTTACCAATATATTGTGTTCTGTCCATTTACATTTATATACACATACATACATACATACATACAGCGGGTATAGAAAGGAATCACCCTCACTTACTCACTCAAAATAATCACATTTTGTTTGCAGCCTAAAATGAAGACAGACACATCCAAGTGAAAGATATAAAACCAACATGTCAGAAAAGAATTTTAAAAATAAATAAATAAAAAAAACAATCGCAGAGTTGAAAAAGGATCACCCCCTTGTGAACCACCTTTTGCTTTAATTACAGCCTTTAGTCTGTTGGGATATTTCTCTACTAACTTTGCAATAGTTGCCCACTCTTCTTTGCAGAACTGCTCAAGTTCAGTTAAATTTGATGGTGAGTGTTTGTGGACTGCAGTCTACAAGTCATTCCACAGATTTTCAGTGGGGTTTAAATCTGGGCTCTGACTAGGCCATGCAAGGACATTCACCTTTTTCTGCTTCAACCACTGTGTGCTTTGGGTCATTGTCATGTTGGAAGGTAAACATTCTTCTCATTGACAACTTTCTGGCAGAGGGCAGCAGATTTTCCTTAAGAACTTGACAGTATTTTGCTCCATCCATTTTTCCTTTTATCCTGACAAGTGCTCCAGTCCCTGCTGCAGAGAAACACCCCATAACAGGATATTACCAGCTCCATGCTTGACTGCAGGAATGTTGTTATTTGGATGGTGAGCTGGATTGGATTTCCGCCAGACATATCGTTTGGTGTTGAGGCCAAATAATTCAATTTTAGTCTCATCTGCCTCAGAATCTTCAAGGTGTGTTTTGGCAAAGCTCAGTTGTGACTGCATGTGACCTTTCTTGAGGAGTGTTTTTTTTCTTGCAACCCTCCCATACAAACCACATTTGTGCAGAATTTGTGATATTGTTGTCACATGAACACAATGACCACTCTTTGTCATAAATTCCTGCAGCTGCTGAGCTGCTGTAGTCCTCTTGGTCGCCACTCTGATCAGTTTCCTCCTGTCTCTTTCATCCAGTTTGGAGCGACGTCCTGATACAGGGAGGGTCTGTGTTGTACCAAATACCTTCCACTTCTTAATAATAGACTTCACTGTGGTTCTAGGCATTGATAAAGCCTTTGAAATTGTTTTGAATCCATCTCCTGACTTGTGCCTGTCCACAACTTTATCCTGGAGATCTTTTGACTGTGTCTTGCCACCCATAGTTGATTGTTTGCTTCAGTTGCACTACCAAGGACTGAAATGCTCCAGGAAAGCTCTTTTCATGCTGAGCTAATCAAAATGACCACAGCTGATCACAGATGAAAGTCAAATAGCTTTGTATGCCATTGAGAAGGTGATTAGCTACACCTGATTGAGTTTACAAGTCATTTTTGAGAGGGGGTGATCCTTTTTCCAACTCAGTGATTCTGTTTTGTTTTTCTTACATGTTGGTGTTTATATCTTTCACTTGGATGTTATAAGTTGCGCTGAGTAAATACAGCTGAATAAAACAAAAACTGTGTTCGTCTTCATTTCAGGCTGCAAAGCAACAAAATGTGATTATTTTAAAGGGGGTGGATTATTTTCTATACCCACTGTATGTATGTATGTATGTAAAATTTGCACACACAAAAAAGCAAATAATATGAAAATTAAGACAAAATTAAATATTTCAATATATACCAGGGGTGTCCAAACCTGTTTCTGGAGGGCCACTGTCCTGCAGTTTTATTTAGTCCAAAAAGGGCTGATTTCCATAATGGTTTTTAACAACAAAGATGCATGATGAACAACAAAAATAATACCAGAAGGACATCATTCATGGGGTGTTAAAGTTATTTTGTTGATAAATACCAGCTATGTTTTAATGTATGACCTTGTAATCATGTCACAGGTCATTAAGTCATCAATGTCCCAATGTTTAGAATGCATCACTGTATAAAGGTCTGCTTTTATTTGTGTACACTCACAATGAAAACAAAACACTGTGCTTTTGTAAAATAAAGAAAAATAGGATGTCGCCATTTGAGTTTCCTTTCTGTTTTTAATTTGTACTACTGTTTGTTCAAAATAAATGAAAAGAAACCGAGCATAGTAGATTTGTTTTTGTTTTCCTGTTGTACCGAAATCATATCGAACCGTGACATCTGTGCACCGTTCCACCCCTAGGAAACAGTCCTCCATAAAATGCGCTTGAGGGTTGAGAACAGGGTTGAACTGTTCTGGATCAGTGTTGTAAATACAACTTAACCACTGATTTCTAGTTGTGTCCTCTTTTGGAAGGCC
>NW_015536664.1:32664-41149 GCF_001515605.1 Sinocyclocheilus anshuiensis | reverse complement strand
AACAAGCCCTACTCTACACTGCCCAAAACTCGCGTTTGAATCATCAGTGGCACATTATTTTAATATAAAAAACGTACTTACAGGCTGTGAGTCAGAAGCACCAGATTGTCCTTGCAAAGTTGGAACTGCCCCACTTTATAGAAACAGCCTTTATGCACAGGCAATATGTAGGTTACTCTGCAGGTTCAGGAAACAGTAGGGGTGGAACGATACATGTATTAGTACCGAACCGTCACGGTACGGACATCTCGGTTCGGTGCTCTCCACGACATGGCGGCGGCGGCAACAACAATACTACAGTGAGAATAAAAGTTACGCCTTCTCTCTTTGCGTGAACATTTGGGCGGTGTTATGCAAATCTTCCCACACAGTGACGTAGACATGTGGGGGCGTGTTAGAACGAGCCGTTTTAGGAAGGCGTGGACAAGTCTTAACTTTTATAAAGAATATCTCTTTGGGTTTGAGACTTTAGTCTTTGCAACTTTAGGGATCTTATCTATGCACCAACAGCTTGTAACGCTCCAAAGAGAAAGGAAAATTTTAAATTGCATCATATGACCCCTATAAAGACCCTTAGTAGAATTTGTTTTCACAATATATTGCATCATGTCATAAGAAATTAGGGAGTGGAATGAGATGGAGCCGAATTGTGTGTCTGCACCGACCGATACATGCCACCCTCTTTCACCAAACAATGAAGAAAAGCATGGCAACATAGAGGACAAAGCCTGGTTGATTGCTCTTTGTGGTGTGGACCGCTCTCCGTTTTTCAACCCCACGAAAGCTACAGACTTAAAGCTGATGTGACAAATTACAGAAGCAGTCTCACAATGCCTTCCATTCTCAAGCCCTTTCAGATATGAGAAATGGTTGTACCACATCTCTTTCTGTAGCGGGTATCTGTTTGCTTCAGCTTTCGTCTTGTTTCATTTATTCAAAGTATTTACTGTCTGAGGAAACGAGAGCTGTGGTGAGGTCTGGACTGACATGGGCAGCCATGTGTAAACAGAATCCTTCATTAAGATAAAATGCAAGAGGCAGGTCTGATAAATGCAGCCGATAAATGGCTGTGGATATTTGTCTTGGCCTTGGAAAGCGAGGTTTCATCATGGCAGCACTGCTGGTTTCTAAGTCTTGCTCTTTTCTTTTTCTGTGTATCTTTCTTGACTCTTTTTCAGTTTCTTTTGGATGTTTTCATTTGCTTTCTTCAATTGAAACTTATTTAATCTGTAAAGGAATAGTTCACCGAGAGAAAAAAAAAAAAGTAAATTCTGCCATTTATTCATCCTCATGATGTTCTAAGCCTGTATGACTTTCCATGGAAAATAAAAAAAGATATTTTGAGAAATATTTTGAGATTGAAGCCAATGATGACCAAAATGGTTTGGTTACCAACAAAATATCTTCTTCTGGAACTGGTTTTCCTTTTTGCCATCACAACTAATGTAATGTTTTCGCATCTCTCACTGTTGTCATGTAGACCAACAGTGTGTTGACCCTTACTGGGTTGGTTTTCTCTGTTCATTTATTATTTAGAGCCCATTCTAGTGGACATCTGTTATGCCATGTCCATGCAGGAAATGAAGACATAGAAATCAGGCAGAAATCATAAGACTTTAAAGATATCACCAGACACCCTCATGACGGGACCACACCATCAATTATTCACCATCTTCCAGTATTTCAGCATCCAGTCAACAGCTACGATGAATTTTTATCCAGCCTTCTATTCTTCAAGACTGCAAACATATGCAGGAAAATAAGCCACTACCATCCCACTTTGTCTATGACCTGAATCGCCTGTCTGCATAAACACTAGTGGATGATGCTAATTAAGACAGGAGAGAAAGTCTTATTAGTGTGAAAACTGAGACAGAAAAAGTTTTGAAAATAGCATAAATGTGACTGCATAACAGGAAAGGTTACAAGTCAGACAGCACTCAGAGAGATATCTGAAAGATTATTATTATATATTTTTTTCTTTTTTCTTTCATAAAATAGCAACTCCAGTTTGAATAGTCGACTCCCCAAAGGGACTGATTGGGGATGTTTAAGTTGCCAGCCAAAAGCAGCTTTGGGTTTTAAATGAACAAAGCAGGTTTTGGTCACTGCGACCTGAAATCAATTTTATCTTAAAAATAGCAATGTTTCTGAGTGGTTTTCAATCATGACTGACCAAAAAAAAAAAAAAAACTGCTGTGACTCAGTCTTGAGTGGAACTAGGTGGATGGGGAGTGAGACTGAGAGAAAGAGAGAGAGAGAGTGAGCGCGTGCATGAGGGAGTAAAAAGATGATAAATGCTCTGACAAATTAGGTTGAATTATTAGTCTGGCTTGCTCTGGATGTAGCACTGGCAGCATAAATATGACAGAATGAACTCAGCCAAAGTTTGTTATCTAAATGCAAGTACAGGGCACCGGTGATGCAGTCAGTAACAAATTGATGTCAGAGGCTAGCATAATAATCATTTACCGTTGCCGAAGTTACCCAACCCTCAGTGATGCATGCTACAATATCACTAATAACTTAACAGCAAGGTTAAATAGTCAGATGTGCATGCACATGCATTGGTTTTTGTAGATTAAACCAATATATTTTGGACAATATTTATGCTTCGATGTTAAAATGTATAAATTATACATGCGCTAATTTAAACACTTTCCCCCTTTTATGATACAATTATTATTTTTTTATCTCTAAATAAACCTCGTTTTTGATTACCTCTTTTTCTCTCTGATTTTCTCACTTGCAGTTGCTTTTTTGAGCGTTTTCAGCATGTGGGTGCTGATATTATCTCCCATCAGCCCTACATTGTCTTTCAGCTGCTAATTAGCTACCATTGTAGTTTTGTGGACAATCAGAGATCTTGCTGTCCGACGAGAGTTGCTTTATTTACATCAGATAAAAGGCATGATGGGATGGATTGTGGCGATGCACATTATGATCCAAAATCTGAGCTCCTGTGCCAACTGAACAACTGGTGCAATACCATTAGGGCTATTAATTTTGATAAGATAAGCCTTGTAATGATTCATAACCCCCTAAATCTCATCTCATCCATGAATAATTTAGAGGGAATATCGGTTTATTATCTGTTAGTAGTACACATATGTTCGCTGGCTTTCATTATGCTCCGACTCTCTTAATTAGGTGTAGCGTATAACGTAACAATGGGTATTTAACCTCTGAGGCCTGCAGAAGGCGCTGGAGAACACAGGCAGCCGACGCGCCCAAGTGTGAATAATACGGTAAATTGCCGCAACGGTCTGTAATCGAAGTACACAAACAAGCAGGGTGTGATGAATGCAATTTTCAGATAAGATTGCGGTCTTTTATTTGGCTGGCACTCTGCATCGCTAAAAACATTGTCTACAGAGTTCTTCTGCTTTTTCAGTCCTCATGGTAATTTTGCCCCATTTTCTGTTAGCTAGCAGGCAGCAATATGGCTGTGTGTCCAATTGGAGTGGCCAATAACCACATGAAGATCTGTGTCTTTGTTTATGCTGTGGGCACAACTGTCTTAGTTTGATTTCATCGGAGTGGGCGTTCATAAGTGGATAGACAGCAGACTCATAAATGCATTGTTGTAAAATCAGGAAAAAGTTAGGGCCTACATTTACAGACTTGAAGAATAAATCTAACCTGTGCTTGTCATGTATAGCAATTCTATGGAAGCCTGTAATTGTAAGATAAACTTACAATTTATAAGAAACTTTATAAGGTATGAAGTCAGAACTGGGATATACTGTACACTAAAAGTTTGAGGTTGTTAAGAATGTTTTTGAAAGAAGTCTCTTATGCTCATCATAATGCAGTTAAAACAGTAATATTGTGAAATAATATTGCAATATAATACTGTTTTCTGTTTATGTTTTAAAAAGTATTAACATGTATTAGATGTACTACATGCAACAGAATTTAAATCACTTAGAGCTGTTTTAATAAGTATATTATAGTTCAGTAATGAACTGCAGAAACACAAAAGAGGTCATGAAAAAGCAACATTGTAATAATGCCTTACCGGTTATTTAACACTTTTACTACAAAAAGCACACTACCATTTATTTAATGAAGCTCTTAAGTCTATCATTTGAATAGTTTAACATTAATTGTCCCACAAGAGCCACTCGGTGCCTGCGGTGTGCCTAGCCTCACTGTCCCACCTTTCCTATTTTGTTGCGCAAATCAGAAACCTAACTTGCTTTATTGACTGTTGTAATCTCTCTGGCCTGCTCAGTGTTTACTGACTAATAGCATGAGGGGAAGGTCATGCATTAGTGATGAAATCTGAAAGCTTGGTGGTTGAGAGTCTTCGGCGATGCTTGCTTTTCAGTCTTAACAGAACAGACTTTGTACTGATAAAACAAAAGTCTGATAAGAAATAACAGACTATAGGGACATGCTGCATCTTTTATGAGCAAATGTTTGTGTCATATTAGCTTACTCGCTTTTTTAAATGGATTTTGGGGAGGTTATTTGCGAGCTTTTGCCTGGCGTGACTCTTGTTGTTTGGCTGGTCCAAAGTTAATCGGACGAATGTGAAGGCATTTGCTACTGAAAATATAGGGCTGTTAATGTGCTCCATCAAAATGCAAGCAAAACAAAACCTTTAATAAAACTTTCAGAAAACAGTAGCCAATTTGACTGCCAGGTAACAGATGCAGCCCAACTAATTCATTCAAAACGCCTGGATTTCACCACTACACAGCGACCTTCCTTTGTGAGCCAAAGTCACGCATAATGTTTTCTGTTATTTGAGGTCCTTCATTCCCAACACTCCTACCATATGGTGACCTTCAGATGAGAGAAAAAGCGCCAGCATGTGCGTAGCAGTAATGCTTAGGCGGGAAGCACAGCGAAAACAGGTGAGAACAAACACACACGTGCACTTTAAGTGACAGGAGCACAGTCAGCATCCGACAGTCGTCATTTCTAAACACGCTAATTAATTCAAGCATAAAACCTTTAATGAGGGAGACAGCACAGGTGTGTCACTTACACCTCTGGCTGATTACAGATAAAACACATGGAATACAACCTGATTAACACTTTAAGGGTAACAGAAACACTCAAAATGGCAGCAGCGTACTTTTACAAGCAGATCATAAACCACTGGCAATTCTCCAGTATATTTACACAGACGTTGAGGAGTTGAGAGAGCACTTGTACAGTGACTGCAATTAAGCATATATACAGTGAATATACAGTATATGCACTACCGTTCCAAAGTTTGGGGTAAGATTTATTTAGCAAAGATGCATTCAATTGATCAAAAGTTCCAGATTAGGCTTTTATAATGTTCCAAAATATTTATATGTGACCCTGGACCACAAAAACCAGTCATAAGAATTCATTTCTCATTTGAAATTGAGATTTATACATCATCTGAAAGCTGAATAAATAAGCTTTCCATTGATGTATTGTGTATTAGGATAGGACAATATTTGGCCGAGATACAACTATTTGAAAATCTGAAATCTGAGGGTGCAAAAAAATCAAAATACTGAGAAAATCACCTTAAAATTTGTCCAAATTAAGTTCTTAGCAATGCATATTACTAATCAAAAATTAAGCTTTGATATATTTATGGTAGGAAATTTACAAAATATCTTCATGGAACATGATCTTTACTTAATATTCTAATGATTCTTGGCATAAAAGAAAAATCGATCATTTTGACCCATACAATGTTTTTTTTTTGGCTATTGCTAAAAATATACCCAAGCAACTTAAGACTGGTTTTGTGCTCCAGGGTCACTCACATATTTCAAATAAATGCTGTTCTTTTTAAATTTGTTCATGCTAATTTTAGTTAAAGTTTTAGTAATTTAGTCGTGTTTTATGTCATTTTTATTGTTTTTAAACGTCTTTATAGTTTTTATTAATTTTTATATTAGTTTTAGTTATTTCAGTAAGTTAAGCTAAATAAAAATGTTGCCTTGGAAATGAGCGAAAATAAAATAAGAATTTCATTTTATTTCAGTTAACATTTATTTTATTTTAACTAACAATGTTTTTTGTGGTTTTAAGTTTTAGTAAATAAATTAATATATTAAAATAGAGAACAGTTATCTTAAATTGTAATACTATTTTACAATATTACTGTTTTTACTTTTTTTTTTAATCAAATATATGCAGCATTGGTGAGCATAGAAGACTTCTTTAAAAATGAAATAATCTTACCAACCACAAACTTTTGAATAGTAGTGTACTATATGAACCATTTAACTTTATTGACATGTCACACAGACTTTAGTATGTTACATGTTTTGATGACAGACAGAGTGCATGATTTTAAAAACGACCATGAGATGCAGATGGCTGTTAAGTGATTCATAATCTACATAAAGTTTCAACTATAAATATTTAATATCAAACTGGGTGACAATATTCAATGTGTATGCTCGTACTCATTCTATTATGCATTATTCAACAACTTTGGAGTGTTTGGAATGGTGGGTAAGTTTTGTATCCAACTATAAATAGGCACAAGATTCTCTTGAAAAAAACACATGGTAGACCATTAGGATTGTAATGACTAATTCAGCTCACTTCTGAACAACCACTTTCATTACATGGAGGTTTGATAAGTTCTAAACAGATCAATGCAATTGGAGCACCATTGTCTGGTCATGTCTTCAACCTCTGCTGGCATGAAAAAAGAGGAATGTGAATGAGGGAAAACAGCAGCGCTATTTTTGTACCCAACTATGAAAGGACACACAATTCTCTAAGTCAAAAAGATGCTTGGTAGATCTTGAAGCACATCACTATTAAAATGATCCAAATAGAACCAAAAAGAGTTGAACTGAACTAAAATTACTTCTTGTAAGATTACTTTGCAATAAGGTTCAATTTGTTAACATTAGCCAATGCATTAGCTATCATGAACTAACATTTTTACAGCCTTTTAGTGTTGAGTTATAAACATACATTACAACTGTTCATAGTTATTTCATGTTTCTTCATAATACATTAATGTTAATGAATGTAGCTTGAAATTACAGATGTGTAAGTTACAGATGTGTTAAAATATGTAGAAATGAACATTAACCTACAATGTGGTCACTGTTCATGTTACCTAATAGATTAATGTTATGATGTAACAGTAGCAGCGCTAGATCCTTTCTTCTATATTGTGATTTACATCCAACTATGAATGTATAACCAACCGTTGCTTCACTGGAAGATTAATTTATGATATTTTAATAAAAAATTATACGGTCAAAAAAAAAAAAACCTTGAATAATTCGTTCACAATAAGATCAACTGTAAGCATTGAGAAAATAGGGTAACATTTCATTTCATACCAACTTTAATGCAAATATACTGATCCTTTGTGCAAACTCTTACCATTCCACTCATCTCAGAACAACCAGTTTCAAAATATGAAGATTTAAGATGATATTGGAACATCATTGTCTAGTAGTGTCTTTTTCAACCTCATCTAGAATAAAAACAGATGTGAGAATGAAGAGGGAAATGCATGTTACCAAGCCTAAAACAATCACTAATGTTCAATAATACTGAATTATATTATTCTAAATTGAAGGATAATGGCTTAATGCAACCTATGGCAAAGAGTTGTAAGTGTGCACAAAACAAAGTCTTTACATCTATGTTTGACTCCCCAGTGTACCTCAGTCTAAACATTTATGTACACTCTAAAAAAAGATGGTTCTTTTAAGGTTCTTTACATGTAGGTAATGGTTCTATTTAGAACCATAGCATCCTAAAGAACCCTTTTAGGCTGAAATAGTTCTTTGTTATAGAGTTTTTTGTTTTTCAAATCTGTCAGTCGCCTCATTATTGATTTTCTGGAGTTCAGCATTTAATCTATACAGTCTAGTCTACACCAGGGGTGTCAAACTCAATTCCTGGAGGGCCGGAGCCCTGCAGAGTTTTGTTCCAATCCTGCTCCAACACACTTACCATGTAGTTTTGGAATAAGCCTGAAGGACTTGATTAGTTGGATCAAGTGGGTTTAATTAGGGTTGAATCTAAACTCTGCAGGGCTCCGGCCCTCCAGGAATTGAGTTTGACAACCGTGGTCTACACTCTCAACATGTAAATGAGTTAATTCTTAAATTTGAATACAAATTTAACTTTAAAATTCTAACTAGTTCATATTCTAGTAACATTTTCTTTTCTTTTTCTTTTTTATTTTTTGGTCACATGTAAGTGTGAGCAACTCAAAGACAGTTGGACATAGTGGTGTAGTAGAGGTAAAAAATGATAGAAATACTGTTCGGTTTCTGGCACAAACCGATCGTTTCGTGTCTTAGGACATCAATGTGTCGTCACGAGCCGCAGGGTTTAATTTGGATTTTTCTGTGCATGTTTTTTTACTCTCAGATTTTGTTACCATTGCCATCCATTATACAACTGATAGACTGCAACGGTTGGAGTTAAAAATCATCAAATGTGTTCTACTGAAGAAACAAAGTCACCTACATCTTGGATGCCCTGGGGGTAAGCAGATAAA
>NW_015536664.1:10973-32654 GCF_001515605.1 Sinocyclocheilus anshuiensis | reverse complement strand
GCCCTGGGGGTAAGCAGATAAACATCAAATTTTCATTTTTGGGTGAACTATCCTTTTAAGCTAAGGAAATTCATTAATAGAGATACTGAATTTATAATCCATATTGTTAGAATTTCTGAGTTATTACTTGGGTTTATGCATAAACATACCCAGTCACAAAAAAACATTAACACAATGATGGCATGACTTTGTCAATTGTCATTTATTAATATATTCAGCTAATGCTTGTTGTTTAGAGCACTGACATTTTTGCTACAATTTCACATCAATAAAAAAGCACCTAATTCACATAACATGCTGTTGTTGTAAAACACATTTATTTTAAATAAATATATAAAAAATAATATAAATATATAAAATAATAATATAATAATACTGATATTATGTAAATATACTAATATTAATTAGCCGAAGAACCATTTTTCTTAAGAGTGTACAAACTCTCCATGTCCCTCTATGTTAAACACTCGATCAAAATTGCAGTATGTCTGACTTCTTTACTGATAGGCAACAGTGTTTTGTGGGTTGATTTTTGTGGGTCTTTTTTTTCCCTCATGCACAATGGAAGTGCAACAGACAAGACTCTGGTCTTTCTGTCTCTGTCACTCTTAATTGCCTTCTTTCGGAGAGTGTCCTGTTTTGTTGAGAACAGTATTTAGTTCATTAATGAGGTTTTGTGGCAACTGCACACTTCTGATGGGCACCACAGCTTTCTTTTGTGATAGCTGGGTGAGAGCGCTGGGGTCTTGTTGAATTGATAGTCTACAGGAAGACTGGAGTGTCTCATCAATCACCATTTCAAGCCCGGAGACACACAGAGTTCCTTCACCGCTAGCCAATTTATGCATCGAGTCCTGTTGGTTGAACTCATCTGTGGTCATTTGGTTTTGTCTATTTGAACCTGTACTGACGACTGACTTCCCTTTAGCCTGCAGAACGGGGGAAAAGTACATGGACATTCATGGCTATAGGACTCAAAGGCTGTTTTGTATGCAGTGAATAAACTTGATGCCCAATTCCAACAACCATTTTTTTCTGGACAAGTTGACATGGATATGGTTCAACTGACAACAAAGATGGAGATCAGGGCTGATCTACTGCACACTGTGCTGGTCTTTAGAGGTGTTCAATGAAGCAAAACATTCATTAAACAACATTAAGTGAAAAGGCTTTTTGAGTATTTGTGACATTTATGTGAGTGTAGAGCAGGTTTAGTGCTGACCTCTCTCTGGTGTTTGGCTGTGCTGGTCTTTGCCGTGCTGTAAGTGGATGTTCTTCCTCTGCTCAGGTTATAAGGTAACGAAGTGCTCTGCTTTAGGTCCCTAGGCCATAAGTCACCGTCATGCTGCAAACACATTTACGTTTAAGCTTTTGCAAGATGCTTTTATCTTAATCAACTTACATCGCATTGAAGGTTTATTTTTTCAGTCTATGCAGGAATCATTCCCATGATCTTGTTGATGCTAGAGCCATGCTTTACTGTTTGAGCTAAAAGGAACAGAGAGGGCAATTTCTAGCCAATCAAATATTTTACAGGTGAACATTACTAAAGAAAACCTTAAGGAAACACCAATGTCTGCAAGACAGCAAAAGTACAGAAACTTGTCATAATGTCTACACTACTGTACAAAAGTTTTAAAGAAATTAATACTTTTATTAAGATCGGTACATTAATAATCACTGATCGAAAGTGACACTAAAGACATTTATAATGTTACAAAAGATTTCCATTTCAAATAAATGTAATTTCAAATTTCTATCCTTCAAAGAATCCTGACAAAAAAGTATAATGGTTTCCAAATAAATATTTAGCAGCACAATTGTTTTCAACACAGATAATAATATGAAATGTTTATTGTGCACCAAATCAACATATTAGAATAATTTCTGAAGGATCATGTGACACTGAAGACTGGAGTAATAGCTCCTAAAAAATCAGCTTTGCCATCAGGAATAAATTACATTTTAAAATATATAAAATCATCACTTCCTTTTGAATGCTAAGCATTCTACATTTTCGAACTCATAAAAGTTACAAGTTTACAAAAACAACACATTAAATGCTGAAATTATTTAGTAAACTCCCTTATAATAATGTTTGAGGAATATCATTACAGCACTGCCTTACAAGCACTGCAATTATATTGACTAGGACTTTATGAATTTTCATGACATTTCTAGGCCTGGAAGTCAGACTTTTGCCTGATATTTTCCATGACAGTGGGAACTTTGGAAGAAATAGTTTCATACAAAAAAATGTCCCTTACTTTTTAAGCTTCAAGTCTCAGGCAAGTGAAATACTTAAAACTTCCATATATTCTCGAGCAGCTCTAACTAACACTAACTTTTTGACCTTAATGATGTAGGAACAAATGTGCTGGAACATTTTGGACCTATTCCTGAGCTGAACACTCACTAAGACAGCTCATACTTTCCACTGTGACTTTATGGCCTTTGAGTTGTTCTTCACGTCTACATCCTCATTTTAGCAGCAGAAGGTCTCATAAGCTTGTTCCTTTACCTACCCAGCACTGCTCGCCAGTTTCTATGGAAACAATGCCAAGCAGAATGCTGGGTGAAATGGAAGCAGCGAGAGGTTAGAAGAGTCTCAGTGCACAGAGTATCAATTAATCTACCTGCATGGATTATTACTTTTAGTATATGTAATAATGAGACACAAAAATATGTACACTGAATTATGGTGCATGCCCTCCACTCCTCGTTTACTCTGCCGCTTGAGAATCCTTGCAGCACCTCTCTGCGCCCAACTTCCCAGAATAGGAAAAAAAATAAAGAACCGAAGTGCTTTATTTTTCTTCCTCGTATCAGTTCAAAGCCACAAAAGCAAGAATAAACCTCGACAATGAAAATAGTGAACCTGTGGGAAGTAGATAAGGATGAGGCATTAAGACCGTAGAGAGGGGAAGGAAAAATCTGAGAGGGTTAGAGGATTGGAGGAGGGATCTAAACAATGGCTAAATCATCTACTACAGTACTTCTATGCCATCTCTTGCCTTTGGTTTAAGTTATTAGCAGTGAATCAGCTGAGTCAGGCCCTCTGTGTGTAGTAGCGCCCGGCTTGTCTAAAGAAGAGTCTGCTGGAACCAGTGTTATTGAGGCAGTCTGCATGACCTTATTTCAGCTAAAAGACCTTTCCGGATAATGTGATTTATACTCATGAAGGATGACCTTGAAAACATTCCCTCAATTCTTAGGGCTAGTTTTCATCTAACTTTCTCTGGGAAAAAGGAAATGCAGCGTTAAAATAAAGGACTATAGGGGTATCATGGCCCTTATGAAAGAGAAGTACACTTGTGAATACTAATAATAGCAATGACGGAAATAATAGAACACTGAGAGACTTACGTGTGAAAAGAATGTGATGTTTTTGGATATTTAACAGCATGTTAATTGCAATTAGATTAAAATTTAATACATTTTAAATTTACATGAAATGCAGCTGAACTTTAGAGTGCTATTTTGACCCAGTTATGGACATCTTTATGTAATTTCATAATTACCCCTGTTTTTTTTTTAAATATGGTTATGGTTAAGTTTAATGCCAAGTGTACTGGCAGTCATTGATGGAAAACTAATATAACACCAAATATACTTCTATTGAAACATGTATGTGTTGTATTTAGTTATACTTGTAATTACACATTTGTAATAATGAATCTGCAATTTAGGGTAACACTTTATTTTAAGGTGTCCTTGTTACACGTTACATGTACTTACTATTATAATAACAATTAATTATGCATAATTACATGCACGTAACCCTACGCCAAACCCTAATCCTAACCATATAGTAAGTACACATAGTTAATTAATATTACTCAGTACTTAAATGTATAATTACACTGTAGCAAGGACACCTTAAAATAAAGTGTAACCCAATTTAGTCCATTTGAAATATATTAACTTTACATGTAATACTGAATAACACACTACAGTTATAATATAATCAAGTACTTTACATATTCTTTAGAAAGTTAGTCAACTCATTAAAATAAGTGTACTTCATTAAAGCCGGATAAAAAAAGATTATTAAGACCATGATTTAAATGTAATGTAACACCTAAGTGGCCTTTATTGTATTAACATTATCTGCAAGTGCATTTAAAAAAAAAATTTACCTTTAAAATTTGAAGTACACTACAAGTACACATTTGATTCACTTTTTCACAATGAAGTACTGCAATGGTATTAGATTGTAATACAATGTTCTCCATATTCATGTACTATGGTATTTACAAGGTACTTTCTACTCCAAAAAGAAAAAAAAATAAACAGTAATATCATGGAACTTTATGGATTTATGAAAAATGCCTAATTTTTGGTTGCTAAATTCGAAATAAGCGGCAAGTTCCAGATGTGGAACAGTATCCATCTAAAAATGACATTGTTACAAATGGGCATGTAAAGAGATTTTTTATAATGTTAACTGCACATTATGAGCACTTAGAAAATGAAGAAAGCTCACCTTCACTCTGATAATGGAGGTGACCCAGTCCTGCTGAGAATCATTCCCTTTACAGCAGAAATACCTTTTTCAGGGAGGACGCAAAGGCATATATTCAGAACACTGAAGCACTCAAAGTGTCCTATTTGAAATTCAGTCATGCAGTTCTGTAGCTCAAGTACTACGCTGTGCAAAACCTTAGCAAGTTTCGGGCTGAAATATTTAAAAAAATAATCTATTATTCAGTTCCAGATCAAAGTTTTTCCTGAAAACCGTGCTGAAGGGTGTGATTGACTGTGCAATTAGGAACAGAGTTAATTGCACTTACCACTGCTGCTTTTCAGTATAAACAGTAAATCCCCAACTGTTGAAAATTAGTCAGAAAAACAACAACAAAAAGTATTCCATTAGTTTCACAGCATTTCATTCAGGTTCTCCACATCAATGTACAGCAATATTCAGCTTTTCCTGATGGCTGCACACACAGTCTGACCCTTGAGAACCTCTAAAGTGCTAAATTCAGCTTAACTTTCATAGCTAGCTGACGAGCATAATAGAAAAGATTAACTATTTTGTTTGTGTAAGATAATTTTATCATCTTTACATGTCCTGCTATACTTTACACTCTTAGAGATGTAACTTTTTTGCAAACCTAGTTCTCGTTAGTTTATTCAATTCATGGTTCATACTCTAAACCTCGCACATAGCACTTTAATCACTGTGGCTGACAAACAGCTGTTATTTTCACACAACTGGTCACGTAATGAGCATCAAAATATGTTTCTTCAACCTCTGGCACTTTGTCCCTGGTGTTTTTTTTTTACTATTATTTATTTTTTTTATTGCCTTTTATATATTCATTTTATGCCTTTACTCTGAAAACCCAGTACAAAAATATGATTTTAAAACTTTATCTCATGAAACAATAAAATAAACCATTTAGTACATATTAATATAACCATTTATATTATTTATATAAATGATTACAACGGTCTCCCACTTTTGACATCACAACACAACAAATACTTTTGCTTATATAAGTTTCATCAAAAGTTATTGTACCTGTGTACCAAGGAGACAACAATAGTTGCGTTTCCATTACCCTTCAAACTGTGCAAACTGAAATTGTGAATTGAAAATACGCCTAATGGAAACACACCAATTTCGCAAAAAAAACACGTATATCGCTGGCATGAGGTGTATTTTCAGGCAATTCGAAAAAGGAATGTTTCCCAAAACTGCAATTTTTTCACATTTACAGGTCACCTGTTGTATGTAAAAATCACATGATCATTCTTTAAATATGGTGCAGTTTGTTTGGAAAGAAGATGGGACAGATTTCTTTATTAAACTCATAAAAGCCAAAAGAATTACGGGAATACTGGATTCTAAACAACAAAGAAATTCCACAATTTATCGGAGCAGATATGAGAAACAAAGGCTTCCAGAAACCATGGCAAATATTACGCTCCATATGGAAAGCTCTCAAACAGAAGTATATTTAAGAAAAGAGAAACCTCTGCAAAAGTGGTGCTTGTGGGAAATGGAAAATAAAATTCAAGTATTTCAACCTAATGGATGAAATGCTTGGCCAGAGACAAATTGTCACATCGATGAGCACAGTTCTGAACAGTATAGGTAGAGCAGCGTTAGAGCAAAAAATTACGTTTTAGTCGCACAACATTGGTTGATGGAAACGCGCCATTTTCGCAATAGTTTTTTATCGACATTTAGAAAATATCGCAAAAGTTTTGCACAAATCTGTAACGGAAACCAGGCTTGTGTCAGTGAAGAGCTTGACTGACATGAAATATGATAATTCAAGGAAAATATTACATGTGATAAATTCACATCACATTTTGTTTTGTTTTCCAATTAAGCTGTGAAGTCATTTTGCCATAAGTGTGAAAATATTACCAAATTGTGTTTACATTAGGTTGCAAAAAAAAATCAATCTATGAAATTAGCCTTAGAAGAGAGCCAGTGACATCACATGCGAAAAAAATAATAAGACACTGTGACCACAAATTAAGAATTTGTTGTCATGACTTGTTAATTCGTGGCCAAGTATGAATTGATTTTATTTAAATCATGGCCACCTTTGATCAAATCATTCCCTTGTTTTAGAAAAAACATGTCTACGTTCTATTCATTATTTTGTTTTCTTGTTTTAATTTAGTTAAATCGTGGCCACAAATTCGTTCCCACAACTTACTAATTTGTGGCCACATATTATTCATTTGTTTTAGTTAAATTGTGCATGATGTATTCATTTGTTCCCTTGTTTTAATTTAGCTAAATTATAGCCACACATTTTTTCGTGGAACAAATTCTTAATTAATGACCACATTATCTTGGGCCTTTTCCCTGCATGTCATGTGCAGGCTCCAAAAATTTGTAAAATGTCATTTCCACCACAGAATGTTATCAAACAAAATACACGATTTGAAATGTGGTAGAAATGTTCATGACTGTTCCTGTGATGCATATACTGTATGTCCACTGTTGGGATTTGTTAGTAGACAAAGTAAATATGAGAGTGTGGAAATGTAATTTGAGAGAGTTAATTTTCTAGAGCAGGGAAAAGTGCCTATAGTTGAAGAAACACCCTCAAATGAACAAAAGCAAAATGCATGTCAATACCTCAAATTAACATTAAAATAAAATAATGTTAAAAACAGATTGAAAGCCATTTAAGGGTAAATGCTATTGCAAGAATCATGCTGTGGATACATTCACAAGGAAAATTGTGAATAAATGATAATTAGCCAAAAGAAAAAAAACCTTCAGCGCACTCATAAATTACACAACAGCCATAAATTACAAAAACTCAACATTATTGAAATGAAACAAATCCAGTTAACAATTTCCACAGCAGGAGAGCGAAAAACATACAGTAGTACAGTGTATTTGCTAAATTACATTTAATGAATTTTGTAATCGTGAGATCTAAATCTGCTTTCAGATTGACTGTGATAGTCATCTTTCTGAGGGGACATTTGGCACTAAACCAAGCAGCTCTGCATGTTTGGCACAAGAGATAAAGACTGAACTCGGAGCTCATTTGAACATGAACCTAGAGTTAATGTCAGAACACTTATGAATCGATCTTAATTACACATTTTCATATTTTTCTAAATATGAAAGATAAATAATTGCTTTAAATGGTTTTTATGGGTAGAGCACTAGATAAAGACCATTACCTGCTTGTTGGCTTCAACTTCCTTCGCAGCCCTAAGTAACATTTAACAGACTTTAATGGAGCCTCTCTTTCTGGTTTGGTACTCTGTGGAAACAATAGCACATGTTTCAAAATCAACACAGGGCTTTTATTAAAAAATAATTCTGTATTTACTCATATTTTACAGTACATACAACCTAGCCCATGCTTAATGCTGCTTTATTATAGGTAATAATGCAATATATCTATTAAAATCCTTTCCAAACAATCAGCACCACCAAAACTGGTTCACATACAGTATGCAGAAAAGTAGTGTGAAAGAAAAAAAATGCTGCCTTATTTCCCCCAGCTCATCCACTTGAATCAAAAGGGGAAAAAACGGCAATTTCCTGTTTACAGCTGTTGGAAGCCCAAGGGCATCGTGTAAACTAGCATGTGCCGACAACACTGTGTTTTTGCCTGGAAGGGATGTACTTCGTACGTAATGCACTGCAAAACACGAGCGGCGCAGGCGAACACATCAACGACGGCAAAATGAGATCTAACCGAGAATCCTAACTTACAAAAAAAGCAAGAAACAGAAAACAAAGGCATCGGAATATCAATTAAATTTCTGCTTCACAGCCAATTCCCACCTTCTTCACTTGATAATTAGCTGAATATTCTGCAGCAGCCAGAAATTACGCTAATTAAGGAAAGAACAGCCTTCATTCAGAGTGTCTTCGCCTCTCTGCCTTCCCTCCATCTCTCTCCCAGTCTAACACACACACACATCGCTCAAATTTCAGTTATTAACACATCCTGCACTCTTTAGGAGACTGTGTCTTAGCTCACGGAGCGTGTGCCCCTGAGGAAGAGCAGATCGGCGTGTGCACAGAGTGAATAAAGCAAGTATGAGGAGATATTACAGAGAGAGAACCTAACAGACTGCAGTCGTTTAAATCACTCTACTCATTTCAGGGGGTATGAGAAGTCCCACATTACTTTAATTCAAAATGAAAATAGTCATTATGGGTTTATTTGTTTCTTTTTTTTTTTCTTCCACGCTTATTACAAGCGGGCCCCTGCGATTGGCACAAAGCAGGTAATTTCACATCCGCTGTGTTTTTTAATTACCATTTCATCTGCAAATGCATGCTAAGAAAACAAACAGAGCTAATATGAAATGCCATGCTGGAAAATCAAAATTGGTAAACTGGCGACTGCTGCAGGGCCGCTGGCAAACAGAGATATTGTGCAAAGGTCGATCCCGATGAACAGCAGGGATGGAGATATTTACATATTACCATGGGCAGAGATACTTAAAGACCTTGCATGTGCACCAAATCAACATATTAGAATAATTTCTGAAGGATCATGTGACACTGAAGACTGGAGTAATAGCTCCTAAAAAATCAGCTTTGCCATCAGGAATAAATTACATTTTAAAATATATAAAATCATCACTTCCTTTTGAATGCTAAGCATTCTACATTTTCGAACTCATAAAAGTTACAAGTTTACAAAAACAACACATTAAATGCTGAAATTATTTAGTAAACTCCCTTATAATAATGTTTGAGGAATATCATTACAGCACTGCCTTACAAGCACTGCAATTATATTGACTAGGACTTTATGAATTTTCATGACATTTCTAGGCCTGGAAGTCAGACTTTTGCCTGATATTTTCCATGACAGTGGGAACTTTGGAAGAAATAGTTTCATACAAAAAAATGTCCCTTACTTTTTAAGCTTCAAGTCTCAGGCAAGTGAAATACTTAAAACTTCCATATATTCTCGAGCAGCTCTAACTAACACTAACTTTTTGACCTTAATGATGTAGGAACAAATGTGCTGGAACATTTTGGACCTATTCCTGAGCTGAACACTCACTAAGACAGCTCATACTTTCCACTGTGACTTTATGGCCTTTGAGTTGTTCTTCACGTCTACATCCTCATTTTAGCAGCAGAAGGTCTCATCTGCCTGTTCCTTTACGTACCCAGCACTGCTCGCCAGTTTCTATGGAAACAATGCCAAGCAGAATGCTGGGTGAAATGGAAGCAGCGAGAGGTTAGAAGAGTCTCAGTGCACAGAGTATCAATTAATCTACCTGCATGGATTATTACTTTTAGTATATGTAATAATGAGACACAAAAATATGTACACTGAATTATGGTGCATGCCCTCCACTCCTCGTTTACTCTGCCGCTTGAGAATCCTTGCAGCACCTCTCTGCGCCCAACTTCCCAGAATAGGAAAAAAAATAAAGAACCGAAGTGCTTTATTTTTCTTCCTCGTATCAGTTCAAAGCCACAAAAGCAAGAATAAACCTCGACAATGAAAATAGTGAACCTGTGGGAAGTAGATAAGGATGAGGCATTAAGACCGTAGAGAGGGGAAGGAAAAATCTGAGAGGGTTAGAGGATTGGAGGAGGGATCTAAACAATGGCTAAATCATCTACTACAGTACTTCTATGCCATCTCTTGCCTTTGGTTTAAGTTATTAGCAGTGAATCAGCTGAGTCAGGCCCTCTGTGTGTAGTAGCGCCCGGCTTGTCTAAAGAAGAGTCTGCTGGAACCAGTGTTATTGAGGCAGTCTGCATGACCTTATTTCAGCTAAAAGACCTTCCCGGATAATGTGATTTATACTCATGAAGGATGACCTTGAAAACATTCCCTCAATTCTTAGGGCTAGTTTTCATCTAACTTTCTCTGGGAAAAAGGAAATGCAGCGTTAAAATAAAGGACTATAGGGGTATCATGGCCCTTATGAAAGAGAAGTACACTTGTGAATACTAATAATAGCAATGACGGAAATAATAGAACACTGAGAGACTTACGTGTGAAAAGAATGTGATGTTTTTGGATATTTAACAGCATGTTAATTGCAATTAGATTAAAATTTAATACATTTTAAATTTACATGAAATGCAGCTGAACTTTAGAGTGCTATTTTGACCCAGTTATGGACATCTTTATGTAATTTCATAATTACCCGTTTTTTTTTTAAATATGGTTATGGTTAAGTTTAATGCCAAGTGTACTGGCAGTCATTGATGGAAAACTAATATAACACCAAATATACTTCTATTGAAACATGTATGTGTTGTATTTAGTTATACTTGTAATTACACATTTGTAATAATGAATCTGCAATTTAGGGTAACACTTTATTTTAAGGTGTCCTTGTTACACGTTACATGTACTTACTATTATAATAACAATTAATTATGCATAATTACATGCACGTAACCCTACGCCAAACCCTAATCCTAACCATATAGTAAGTACACATAGTTAATTAATATTACTCAGTACTTAAATGTATAATTACACTGTAGCAAGGACACCTTAAAATAAAGTGTAACCCAATTTAGTCCATTTGAAATATATTAACTTTACATGTAATACTGAATAACACACTACAGTTATAATATAATCAAGTACTTTACATATTCTTTAGAAAGTTAGTCAACTCATTAAAATAAGTGTACTTCATTAAAGCCGGATAAAAAAAGATTATTAAAACCATGATTTAAATGTAATGTAACACCTAAGTGGCCTTTATTGTATTAACATTATCTGCAAGTGCATTTAAAAAAAAAATTTACCTTTAAAATTTGAAGTACACTACAAGTACACATTTGATTCACTTTTTCACAATGAAGTACTGCAATGGTATTAGATTGTAATACAATGTTCTCCATATTCATGTACTATGGTATTTACAAGGTACTTTCTACTCCAAAAAGAAAAAAAAATAAACATTAATATCATGGAACTTTATGGATTTATGAAAAATGCCTAATTTTTGGTTGCTAAATTCGAAATAAGCGGCAAGTTCCAGATGTGGAACAGTATCCATCTAAAAATGACATTGTTACAAATGGGCATGTAAAGAGATTTTTTATAATGTTAACTGCACATTATGAGCACTTAGAAAATGAAGAAAGCTCACCTTCACTCTGATAATGGAGGTGACCCAGTCCTGCTGAGAATCATTCCCTTTACAGCAGAAATACCTTTTTCAGGGAGGACGCAAAGGCATATATTCAGAACACTGAAGCACTCAAAGTGTCCTATTTGAAATTCAGTCATGCAGTTCTGTAGCTCAAGTACTACGCTGTGCAAAACCTTAGCAAGTTTCGGGCTGAAATATTTAAAAAAATAATCTATTATTCAGTTCCAGATCAAAGTTTTTCCTGAAAACCGTGCTGAAGGGTGTGATTGACTGTGCAATTAGGAACAGAGTTAATTGCACTTACCACTGCTGCTTTTCAGTATAAACAGTAAATCCCCAACTGTTGAAAATTAGTCAGAAAAACAACAACAAAAAGTATTCCATTAGTTTCACAGCATTTCATTCAGGTTCTCCACATCAATGTACAGCAATATTCAGCTTTTCCTGATGGCTGCACACACAGTCTGACCCTTGAGAACCTCTAAAGTGCTAAATTCAGCTTAACTTTCATAGCTAGCTGACGAGCATAATAGAAAAGATTAACTATTTTGTTTGTGTAAGATAATTTTATCATCTTTACATGTCCTGCTATACTTTACACTCTTAGAGATGTAACTTTTTTGCAAACCTAGTTCTCGTTAGTTTATTCAATTCATGGTTCATACTCTAAACCTCGCACATAGCACTTTAATCACTGTGGCTGACAAACAGCTGTTATTTTCACACAACTGGTCACGTAATGAGCATCAAAATATGTTTCTTCAACCTCTGGCACTTTGTCCCTGGTGTTTTTTTTTTACTATTATTTATTTTTTTTATTGCCTTTTATATATTCATTTTATGCCTTTACTCTGAAAACCCAGTACAAAAATATGATTTTAAAACTTTATCTCATGAAACAATAAAATAAACCATTTAGTACATATTAATATAACCATTTATATTATTTATATAAATGATTACAACGGTCTCCCACTTTTGACATCACAACACAACAAATACTTTTGCTTATATAAGTTTCATCAAAAGTTATTGTACCTGTGTACCAAGGAGACAACAATAGTTGCGTTTCCATTACCCTTCAAACTGTGCAAACTGAAATTGTGAATTGAAAATACGCCTAATGGAAACACACCAATTTCGCAAAAAAAACACGTATATCGCTGGCATGAGGTGTATTTTCAGGCAATTCGAAAAAGGAATGTTTCCCAAAACTGCATTTTTTCACATTTACAGGTCACCTGTTGTATGTAAAAATCACATGATCATTCTTTAAATATGGTGCAGTTTGTTTGGAAAGAAGATGGGACAGATTTCTTTATTAAACTCATAAAAGCCAAAAGAATTACGGGAATACTGGATTCTAAACAACAAAGAAATTCCACAATTTATCGGAGCAGATATGAGAAACAAAGGCTTCCAGAAACCATGGCAAATATTACGCTCCATATGGAAAGCTCTCAAACAGAAGTATATTTAAGAAAAGAGAAACCTCTGCAAAAGTGGTGCTTGTGGGAAATGGAAAATAAAATTCAAGTATTTCAACCTAATGGATGAAATGCTTGGCCAGAGACAAATTGTCACATCGATGAGCACAGTTCTGAACAGTATAGGTAGAGCAGCGTTAGAGCAAAAAATTACGTTTTAGTCGCACAACATTGGTTGATGGAAACGCGCCATTTTCGCAATAGTTTTTTATCGACATTTAGAAAATATCGCAAAAGTTTTGCACAAATCTGTAACGGAAACCAGGCTTGTGTCAGTGAAGAGCTTGACTGACATGAAATATGATAATTCAAGGAAAATATTACATGTGATAAATTCACATCACATTTTGTTTTGTTTTCCAATTAAGCTGTGAAGTCATTTTGCCATAAGTGTGAAAATATTACCAAATTGTGTTTACATTAGGTTGCAAAAAAAAATCAATCTATGAAATTAGCCTTAGAAGAGAGCCAGTGACATCACATGCGAAAAAAATAATAAGACACTGTGACCACAAATTAAGAATTTGTTGTCATGACTTGTTAATTCGTGGCCAAGTATGAATTGATTTTATTTAAATCATGGCCACCTTTGATCAAATCATTCCCTTGTTTTAGAAAAAACATGTCTACGTTCTATTCATTATTTTGTTTTCTTGTTTTAATTTAGTTAAATCGTGGCCACAAATTCGTTCCCACAACTTACTAATTTGTGGCCACATATTATTCATTTGTTTTAGTTAAATTGTGCATGATGTATTCATTTGTTCCCTTGTTTTAATTTAGCTAAATTATAGCCACACATTTTTTCGTGGAACAAATTCTTAATTAATGACCACATTATCTTGGGCCTTTTCCCTGCATGTCATGTGCAGGCTCCAAAAATTTGTAAAATGTCATTTCCACCACAGAATGTTATCAAACAAAATACACGATTTGAAATGTGGTAGAAATGTTCATGACTGTTCCTGTGATGCATATACTGTATGTCCACTGTTGGGATTTGTTAGTAGACAAAGTAAATATGAGAGTGTGGAAATGTAATTTGAGAGAGTTAATTTTCTAGAGCAGGGAAAAGTGCCTATAGTTGAAGAAACACCCTCAAATGAACAAAAGCAAAATGCATGTCAATACCTCAAATTAACATTAAAATAAAATAATGTTAAAAACAGATTGAAAGCCATTTAAGGGTAAATGCTATTGCAAGAATCATGCTGTGGATACATTCACAAGGAAAATTGTGAATAAATGATAATTAGCCAAAAGAAAAAAAACCTTCAGCGCACTCATAAATTACACAACAGCCATAAATTACAAAAACTCAACATTATTGAAATGAAACAAATCCAGTTAACAATTTCCACAGCAGGAGAGCGAAAAACATACAGTAGTACAGTGTATTTGCTAAATTACATTTAATGAATTTTGTAATCGTGAGATCTAAATCTGCTTTCAGATTGACTGTGATAGTCATCTTTCTGAGGGGACATTTGGCACTAAACCAAGCAGCTCTGCATGTTTGGCACAAGAGATAAAGACTGAACTCGGAGCTCATTTGAACATGAACCTAGAGTTAATGTCAGAACACTTATGAATCGATCTTAATTACACATTTTCATATTTTTCTAAATATGAAAGATAAATAATTGCTTTAAATGGTTTTTATGGGTAGAGCACTAGATAAAGACCATTACCTGCTTGTTGGCTTCAACTTCCTTCGCAGCCCTAAGTAACATTTAACAGACTTTAATGGAGCCTCTCTTTCTGGTTTGGTACTCTGTGGAAACAATAGCACATGTTTCAAAATCAACACAGGGCTTTTATTAAAAAATAATTCTGTATTTACTCATATTTTACAGTACATACAACCTAGCCCATGCTTAATGCTGCTTTATTATAGGTAATAATGCAATATATCTATTAAAATCCTTTCCAAACAATCAGCACCACCAAAACTGGTTCACATACAGTATGCAGAAAAGTAGTGTGAAAGAAAAAAAATGCTGCCTTATTTCCCCCAGCTCATCCACTTGAATCAAAAGGGGAAAAAACGGCAATTTCCTGTTTACAGCTGTTGGAAGCCCAAGGGCATCGTGTAAACTAGCATGTGCCGACAACACTGTGTTTTTGCCTGGAAGGGATGTACTTCGTACGTAATGCACTGCAAAACACGAGCGGCGCAGGCGAACACATCAACGACGGCAAAATGAGATCTAACCGAGAATCCTAACTTACAAAAAAAGCAAGAAACAGAAAACAAAGGCATCGGAATATCAATTAAATTTCTGCTTCACAGCCAATTCCCACCTTCTTCACTTGATAATTAGCTGAATATTCCGCAGCAGCCAGAAATTACACTAATTAAGGAAAGAACAGCCTTCATTCAGAGTGCCTTCGCCTCTATGCCTTCCCTCCATCTCTCTCACACACACACACACACATCCACACTTCGCTCAAATATCAGTTATTAACACATCCTGCACTCTTTAGGAGACTGTGTCTTAGCTCACGGAGCGTGTGCCCCTGAGGAAGAGCAGATCGGCGTGTGCACAGAGTGAATAAAGCAAGTATGAGGAGATATTACAGAGAGAGAACCTAACAGACTGCAGTCGTTTAAATCACTGTACTCATTTCAGGGGGTATGAGAAGTCCCACATTACTTTAATTCAAAATGAAAATAGTCATTATGGGTTTATTTGTTTCTTTTTTTTTTTCTTCCACGCTTATTACAAGCGGGCCCCTGCGATTGGCACAAAGCAGGTAATTTCACATCCGCTGTGTTTTTTAATTACCATTTCATCTGCAAATGCATGCTAAGAAAACAAACAGAGCTAATATGAAATGCCATGCTGGAAAATCAAAATTGGTAAACTGGCGACTGCTGCAGGGCCGCTGGCAAACAGAGATATTGTGCAAAGGTCGATCCCGATGAACAGCAGGGATGGAGATATTTACATATTACCATGGGCAGAGATACTTAAAGACCTTGCAAGCCATTTTGATTTGTTAAAAAAGGAGGAGACTTGGAATTAAGAGTGAAAATGTAGGAGACGTACTTTTATATCTTTGTATAACAGCAGTTTTTTGTCTTGTAGTACCAGGTAGCGGTCCTGAAACTTATTCCCCAACAGCAGTTTGGAAGAACCGTCTTTAAATTTGAGTTGCTCTCCTTTAATGAAATCTTTCAGTTTATCTGTCACAAACACAGAACACCACAAAGAAAACATATTGAGTCATACCATGAACTATTTATGAGATAGAACATACAAGCCATACATATACTGTAGCACTGCACCAGTGCGGCCCTCGCTACTTCAAACTGTAGCAAGGTGTCATACATTTTTAAAATGTCTGAAGTTGCATTGAAAAGCAACTGAAATCTCATCTGCAACACTTTTCCAGCTTAACACATTTGAGAGTCTAGCACATACAGATCCTGCCACATGAATAAACCTTTGCATCACAGTGCTGCTTAATATATATTAATATCTTTAGTGAGGCATGCAGAGAAGCTATTACTCAGCGCAGGTACAAAATTATGATTTCTGGCTGCCGTTACTGATGGTTTCAATAGGAAACCAAAAAGAGTGTAAATGTACTTTCTAAAAAAAAAAAACCTGCTATGCTTTTCAGCAACTACTCCATTTATCATCAAGAGTGAAAATTTATCTGGAAATTGGTACAGAGACTCTAAAAAGTTATGAAATTAGGCCAGAATCAGAAAACTTTATGACTGATAGTAACTAGGGCTAGGCGATGTATCAGGCGATTTATTATACATTTGCAATGAGTTTGTTGGCCATAAAGTTAATTCAGTTAATGGATTTAAAACTCAAATTTAATTATTTATTACCGTCATCACCAGAAAATATACACAGGGGTCTCCATGTGGGATGTTTCATATGATACAATAAATATGAGAGAATTGAGACAGATGTGTACAGTTTTAATAGCATCTCTTATTTAAACCTCAATAGCGAAAATGGCGGTATAGTAAAGTCTGATTCATTTCTGGTAATCAGTTCAAACTGTTTGTTTTCAACTCTAATTCAATGTTCTATTTTGGTACTCACCTGAAAATGTTGGCATTGGCATTTTAAAGTTTTAGTAAAAAGATGTAAACATGTTAAGTAAATCAAAATTATTCAATAAAAAGTATCATTCTTCCTTGTGTTCATTTAGTATACTGAATAATAACAGGGCTGAAAAATATGAGATCTATATTTAAAAAAAAATTAAGCACAGCTCTAAGAATAACCACAAGCTAAACTTTGAATGTGGCTACAATTAAACACTGACTGTAAATGTAATAAAACAATAAGGTTGTTTAATCTGTGAATCATAGTTTAAAGTGATCTGCTGGGGTGCATTATTGTTGGTACCTGAGTTGGAATCTGTCATTTTAGAACCAGAATATTTCTTAATGAGCAGGAAGGCCGAGCTGGGATCCTCCAGAGAGCTCCACTCCAATACCTGCTCCAGAATCTTCTCTTTGTAGTGTAAGGGCCGCTCTGAGCACAGAGATAAATGATATGTAGGATAAGTGAAAGCAAATCTCCATCTGACTTGTTTCACAATTGATTGTGCCTCCACAGAACAGAGAAGCAGCCAGAGACTCACCGCGCCTTCAAAAAAATCCAACTGAGGTACGTAGACCAAAAAAGGTTTCCCAAAGGTGAAGAGCTTGTAAAAAGTCCGCACACTCAAACATCAAAGCATCACAAGCGAGATGAGAACAATATAAGCAATTTACTGAATGAAACAAGGCAAACGTTTCAGTCACATGTTGACCATTTTCAATGCCAAGCTCCACAGAACAGAAAGCCCAGAAACATATGCTATGCAAATATGATACTTCTAGCTTCTAGCAATGCAAGCTCTATTTCACACATCATTGTGCTCCAAAATGTGTCCGCAATTCATGTAAGTACGTTTGATGGACTGCATGTTGCAATGTGGTGAGCGGACGTTTATGTAAATGTTTGTGTACGAGTGTATAGTATGTTTATGGCCAAACATACAAAAGACTCTTTAGAATCTCAAAAATGAATCCGCAGGACTGTATATTCTTACATCAGTTCGCTCAAAAATAACTTACAGATTACATGAACACACCCCCCTCCCCCCCAACCCTTTGTGCTTAGGGCTTGTCCTCCACACAAGCATCATAATTATGTGGTGCAAATTTGTAATTATCGCCAGTCAATCTGACTATGATTATAAAACACACTCAAGTGCAAAATAGATCCATTATCAAGTTGTAATTTGTAAAAAAACACAATGCTCACTATTGGCAAAAATCACTCTTACACCACCTGTCTCCCCCTCCCACCAATGCATCACAATCTGTTAATAGTTTCTCATTACCCTCATGAAATAATAATAGTACTGATCATGTGCATTCACTTAGCTATTGAAGCATTTTAATGTGTGTGTAAGCCTTAGAGGAACATCATTAAATGCTCTAATAATTTGGTATACACTTATAAAAAGACAGTTTATGTAGAATTCACCCGTAAGTTAAATTTAAATCTTGATTTCAATTGTTTTAGTGTAACTGTAAGATTTAACAGCAGCAGGACCCTTACCCATCTCTCCATTCTCAATGACCTCAAAAGTGGTCCAGAGATCTTGAGCTTTGACCTCCATCCCCTTCATCTCCAGAGCGCTGACAGCAAGCTCGTCCGACCTCATGTTAGGAGACACCTTATAGAGACAGACATCAGTATCATTCTGTTTTCAGTGTTTTAAATGTTCAAGACTTCATTTCCTTGTGCATAAGGATTTATCTACTTTTGCTGGAGGAGAAGGAGAGAACTGCAAACACAGGTACACACAGAGAGACAAAACACACACACACAACTTTAAATACAAACTTACTTCATATAAATAGTCAGAAAGAAAGAAAAAAAAGAGAAAGAAAGAAAGATTGAACACAACTTTTCTAAGAACTAAGCACCATGCAAATATGATAATACTTCTAGCTTCTAGCAATGCAAGCTCTATTTCACACATCATTGTGCTCCAAAATGTGTCCGCAATTCATGTAAGTACGTTTGATGGACTGCATGTTGCAATGTGGTGAGCGGACGTTTATGTAAATGTTTGTGTACGAGTGTATAGTATGTTTATGGCCAAACATACAAAAGACTCTTTAGAATCTCAAAAATGAATCCGCAGGACTGTATATTCTTACATCAGTTCGCTCAAAAATAACTTACAGATTATATGAACACACCCCCCTCCCCCCCAACCCTTTGTGCTTAGGGCTTGTCCTCCACACAAGCATCATAATTATGTGGTGCAAATTTGTAATTATCGCCAGTCAATCTGACTATGATTATAAAACACACTCAAGTGCAAAATAGATCCATTATCAAGTTGTAATTTGTAAAAAAACACAATGCTCACTATTGGCAAAAATCACTCTTACACCACCTGTCTCCCCCTCCCACCAATGCATCACAATCTGTTAATAGTTTCTCATTACCCTCATGAAATAATAATAGTACTGATCATGTGCATTCACTTAGCTATTGAAGCATTTTAATGTGTGTGTAAGCCTTAGAGGAACATCATTAAATGCTCTAAAAATTTGGTATACACTTATAAAAAGACAGTTTATGTAGAATTCACCCGTAAGTTAAATTTAAATCTTGATTTCAATTGTTTTAGTGTAACTGTAAGATTTAACAGCAGCAGGACCCTTACCCATCTCTCCATTCTCAATGACCTCAAAAGTGGTCCAGAGATCTTGAGCTTTGACCTCCATCCCCTTCATCTCCAGAGCGCTGACAGCAAGCTCGTCCGACCTCATGTTAGGAGACACCTTATAGAGACAGACATCAGTATCATTCTGTTTTCAGTGTTTTAAATGTTCAAGACTTCATTTCCTTGTGCATAAGGATTTATCTACTTTTGCTGGAGGAGAAATGAGAGGAAAATAGGAATAGAAGATATCAAAGAAGTGTCAAGAGAAGAAAAAAAAACACTCTGAAGCAACCTCTATTAACTGAGGTTTACCCTGACAACTGATAAAACACAATTACTCTCACAATTAAATCAAACATGCCTTTGATTAACTGCAGTTTGATTTAGTCTGTGGCAGAATACCCTCTAGGTTCACACACACACACACACACACACACACACACACACCACAGTGAGTGAGTGAGAGTGAGGGAAACAAACCTTGATTAAACAGCACTTCTCTGGCTGCTTTTTTTCTAAGTAGACTTCAAATATCAGGTCACCAGCAGGAGAGAACTGCAAACACAGGTACACACAGAGAGACAAAACACACACACACAACTTTAAATACAAACTTACTTCATATAAATATATAGTCAGAAAGAAAGAAAAAAAAGAGAAAGAAAGAAAGATTGAACACAACTTTTCTAAGAAACTAAGCACCCAACAGTACAGCAGTCTTTGTGGATAATACAAAAGCAATCAGCAGCCCATTCAGTTCAGAGCAGCGTCTGTGTGTGTCTGACTAAATGACACACAGCTGGAGTCCCACACATCATTTAGTGGCATTACACAACAAAAGCTGCCAAACATCTTAACTCGTGTAAACCACAGATTAAAGCTCCTCTTCTAAACAAATGAAACTGCTTTGGCAAAATGTATTTAAATGTAGCGTAAATGACACATGTGCTACTGTAACTTTCCATAAGAACATTGTATAAACACTCTTATTCAGATATCTCTGTCTTATACAATGAAACATGGATATTTTTGCAGCCAGTGAATAGTACTAGTCAAAAGTCTGGACACAACTATCCAAATACATGTTTCTTACAGACTATCTGATTGGTTATCCCCTACGTGGATCTATTTGGGGGCCTCAGCAAACAGGTTGACTTAAAATGATTTAATTGTATTAAAAAATTATTGACTTGGACAGTCGGTGGCCATTGAGTCAAAAAGGTTGAGAACCACTAATCTAAAGGCTTATGCTTGAAATGAGTTCCCTTTCAAGGGAACTTCGAACTGCGTCCTCTAGGGGTCGCTAGGGGGAACACCTTCAGTGTGACTGGTGTCTGAAGCATATATCTAAAAACGACAATAACATTGGCCGGCGACAGCCTATGACGTCACTACCGGTGCGACTATAGTATAAATAGGCGCCGGGAGAACACGTCATCCTCTTCTTCATCTTCACTGACCGTTTGTTTATGTTAGCGTTAAACTAAACACGACTAGGAGTGCATGTTTCTCGCCAGAAGCTTTGCTCTGATACCTGCAGTTTCACACGGCTCGCGTGCTGTGTGTGTGTGGTGAAGAGCAAGCGCGCTCAGCTCTCGAGGGAGTTGGATGCACTCTGCATTCATTGCTTATTTCTTGTGAGGGATAAGCATGAATTGAACGCGCTCGTTTCACAGGAGGCGGCTTGTGCTCATTGTGATGCATTCGCGGGACTACTGAGGGGGATGTGAGTATTTCACCATTTACCCGAGTTTGTAGATAGCGTTTGCATGAGTGCGTACGCCTCTCGCGGGAATAGCGACGCATTCGTGGCAGCGGTTCCCGTTCTTGCTTGATTTCCGAGGTAATCTAGCACTTGGGCGGAGCGTGTTTAGCTCCCCCAGGAGCTGAATTC
>NW_015536664.1:10311-10553 GCF_001515605.1 Sinocyclocheilus anshuiensis | reverse complement strand
TATAAATAGGCGCCGGGAGAACACGTCATCCTCTTCTTCATCTTCACTGACCGTTTGTTTATGTTAGCGTTAAACTAAACACGACTAGGAGTGCATGTTTCTCGCCAGAAGCTTTGCTCTGATACCTGCAGTTTCACACGGCTCGCGTGCTGTGTGTGGGTGGTGAAGAGCAAGCGTGTTCTGCTCTAGAGGGAGTTGGTTGCGCTCTGCATTCATTGCTTATTTCTTGTGTGGGATAAGCG
>NW_015536664.1:0-10139 GCF_001515605.1 Sinocyclocheilus anshuiensis | reverse complement strand
GCTTGTGCTCATTGTGATGCATTCGCGGGACTACTGAGGGGGATGTGAGTATTTCACCATTTACCCGAGTTTGTAGATAGCGTTTGCATGAGTGCGTTTGCCTCTCGCGGGAATAGCGATGCATTCGCGGTAGCAGTTTTCGTTTGCGCTTGATTTCCGAGGTAATCTAGCGGTTGGGCGGAGCGTGTTTAGCTCCCGTGGGAGTATAGTGTGTATGTATAGTGTGGATCTGTCTGCAGTTATTGGACAGATGGTTTATATCATGTCCTTATCAGATAACCACATTATACTGCACTCCGGATTGAGTAAAAATCCATTCTCGTCCCACATCCACAGATTCCAGCATAGTAGTTATGCCAACATCGAGGGGATGTGTGAGAATGGTTATGAGAAGACATCGGTTCTGGTTCCTGGCTGGTGATAGCCCTGATCTTTGGCTTGGAAACGCAGCCTGGGCTTCTGAGGAAGCCTCCCAGCATCAGGTCCCCAGTATAACGCTGCAACCTCTGAACCTGTGGGTCCTTCTCGTGGGCTAGTACTCTTCTGAGTACATGCTTCGTGACATGCTCCCTTTCCTCTGGCCAGGTGCGAACTACTCATTTCTCACCCTGAGAGGTCTCCCGAGATTTGAATCGTTCCTTAACCTTCATGCACGTTCTCTGAGCTCAATGCTCCATAGACGGTCGGGCCCGTGGGTCCTCACTGTCACACTGCTCTTAGGGTTGAACCAATAATCACCCCTCTGTGGAGTGTGCTGGATTACACTGCGTTCCCTGAGGTAAGAGGGATTTGTGTTTCTGTGGGACAAGCCTTGAGCTCTACCCCGGGCCCAGGAGTTCTGGCCCTAACAGGTAAGTTTTTTTGGGGTATGTAGCTTAGGCCTTTGGCTGTAGGGAATAATGTCACTGACAGCCGTCTAATGTCCCAGGGGCAACTCCCTTAAAGCTTTGGTAGAGTTGGTACTTAGTGCTCGCCTGTAGTTTGGCATGCACTCCCCTCAGCATGGTGTCGTGGGTATACGTTCCCCATAGCGACCCCTAGAGGACGCAGTTCAAAGTTCCCTTGAAAGGGAACGTCTCAGGTTACGTATGTAACCATGGTTCCCTGAGTAGGGAACGAGACTGCGTCCTCTAGGTTTCCTGCCATGCTTCGGACGCAAGCTTCAGACGAAGAAGCGGATGACATGTTCTCCCGGCGCCTATTTATACTATAGTCGCACCGGTAGTGACATCATAGGCTGTCGCCGGCCAATGTTATTGTCGTTTTTAGATATATACTTCAGACACCGGTCACACTGAAGGTGTTCCCCATAGCGACCCCTAGAGGACGCAGTGTCTCATTCCCTACTCAGGGAACCATGGTTACATACGTAACCTGAGACATTTTTCCATACATAAATGGGCCAGTGACATGATCGTCATGTCTGTTCAAATCGAAGAACTGTGGGAAAAAATACATTAAAAATGCATTTCAAATGAAAACGACCTAGATTCATCTCTTCTGTGGTGACCATGCTTTCAATTCATGAATTAAAAGCGACTTTTGTACTGTATTGTGTTTCAGGGTGAGAGTGTGAATGTGAATGTGTTTAAGCATTCAAAAGCTTCAAGTATTTTTCATGGGTCAGTTCCAACATTGTCCTTGCCCCAACTTGAACACATACACAGAAACTTTTTAAACTTGGACAGCAGCAAACAAAGGAAGATTAATTTGTTTTTCAGCTTATCTTAGCAAATTGTTCCTTATGGTGCCAGCGAGGTATAAAGCAGGAGACAGAAAGGTTAGGTAGCACAAAGAGCTTGCTGTTTGCTCTAATTTGCTCAAAGCAATACCAATACAGGCCAACGTGATTCTGTGACCTGTGAAAATGTACACACATATATGCCAACACAAGGAGGTTAAAAGCTAAATGCACACATTTATGGCCTGTAACATCATGCTTTATAAAAATCTTTGTCTCACACCTGCAAACACACACACACACCTATTTAACAGGAAGGTTAAAAGGGGTGACTTACTGTGGTGTCCTTCCACCTGGCGATAAAGCTGTTTTCTTTCTCCATTTGCCTAACCTGCTCTTCATTGACCTGTTTTAATGGACCCGCACAGAAAAACAGAGATTAAAGCCCTTGTGCACAGTAAACAGACCTGTTCACATCCCCAACGGCAAAGTCAGGGCATTTAAACTCTTCAAAAAGCATCCCATAAGTGGACCCGTTTCAAATGGCATGTCAGAAAACTTGTTGAAGCCTCTGAATGGTCAAGAACATACACAACCGGAATATGAGTTGTCAGGTGATTTTGAATATATAATGGCTGATAATTGATATCTAACTGTGCCGGCACATTCCCCTATTTTAGCATTTAGATTCTAAATGTAAATATACTGGAAAAGAGTTAAAGCTTAAAGCTTAAAGCACTTAAAGCTAATCTTTCAAAAGACTGTTAAATGTAAGCTTACAAATTTTTCATATTGCACATTGTTGTGATGCTTAAAGGGGTCATATGATGCTGCTAAAAAGAACATTATTTGGTGTATTTGGTGTAATGAAATGTGTTTATGCGTTTTAAAGTTAAAAAAACACATTATTTTCCACATACTGTACATTATTGTTTCTCCTCTATGCCCCGCCTTTTTGAAACGCGTCGATTTTTATAAAGCTCATCGGTCTGAAAAGCGAGGTGTGCTCTGATTGGCCAGCTATCCAGTGCATTGTGATTGGCCGAATACCTCAAGCGTGTGACGGAAATGTTACGCCCCTCACCATACTGTTGATGCCGTGTCCGGCCGGAGCGACGAGACAAAAACATTAAAACCCATTACAAACAAGGCATTTGTTGCATCCAGTGGGGACATAATTACTGATTATAATGACTTATACTGTCTTTTTACTCGTTGCGTTGCATTGCATCGCGCCACGTAAACATAAAACCCTGTCTGCATTTGTGATCGGAGAAATGACAAACAACAAGTGTTACTCTACACTGCCCAAAACTCGCGTTTGAATCATCAGTGGCAAATCCTTTAAATGAAAACGTACTTACAGACTGTGAGTTAGAACTGCCGACATTGTAGTCTACTCTCCAGGATCTGTAAACAGTCCTCCACAAAATGTGCTGCACACATCTGGATATTTGGGTTAAACTGTTCTGGAACAGTGTTGTAAATACAACTGATTTCCAGTTGTGACTCTTAACTTTTATAAAGAATATCTCTTTGGATTTGAGACTTTAGTCTTTGCAACTTTACAGATCTTTATGCACCAAGAGCTTGTAACACTCCAAAGAGAAAGGAAAAAATGAAATCGCATCATATGACCCCTTTAAATGCATTTAGAAAATATAAAGCGATTGATTTTAAATTTTTTATTTGTATTATACAAGCTTAAAATTGATATTTCAGATATTTACTCAACAGTTTGACAAAGAAAACTGAGAAGTTGGCTCATTTGTAAACAAAACAAAAATGTAATGTATAGTAAACTTTAAATTTATACCTGAATGTCTCAGTGTTATGCTACTACATTACTTTAGTGAAATTTCCCATTATTTTCTCCAGATTATGGTTGGTAGCAACACTAAACTTCACGTTTCACACATTCTCCCTCTCTCCAAAAGTACAAGTGTGTGTATGTGTAAAGCCAGTGGGCCTATGAATGTACAAGTGGGCCAAGGGGGAATTAGCACAGCGCAGCACTGTAAATCCCATTACAGAGGCACACGTCCAAGTGCAACACGAAGACCGTCCCCTTCTTCACACACTTACACTAAAGCTGCGCATTTTATGGTGTTGAATGGAAATGCTTTTCACTGTTCATAGCACCATGGAGTTTGTCATATACTCCGTAATGGGTGAACAGCCACAGCTTGCCAGTTTGTTATAGCCCTCTTCAAATGACGGGTTCAACACATTTTCATGAGCAATAATTAGAATAGACAAGAAGATCAATGAAGCAGAACCATAACTAATTCAAGGTCTCTCTCTCTCGTGTGCTAATAAAAAGGGTATAATGGTATAAATTATTAATTAACAGCACAGACCTGTGAAATTATAAGAACAACACTGTGAAATGTCTTTTGGCTCACAAACCGTGAATATGATGCTATGAATATGAGGGGAGTGAATATTGGAGCAGTCTCATGTTTAGCAGGACTTTGGGACTTCAAGTGACAGAGATCAACAAGGTCTGAATCCTGAGAGAGGACACATGTTTAACTCACAGAGAAGAGCTGGATGTAATTGTTGATGAGGTCTTCCACCACGCGGGTCTCCTGAGCCGTGTGTCCCTCCGTCTGAAACAGGCACGAGGAAAAAACACATGCCAGCTTCTCCGTGCTCATCTGGTTGATATGTGAGCACCTCTGAATCCTGTGCAGATGTAATATATGTGCATAAATATATGAATACTGCTGGAAAAAAGACCTATATAAATCATAGATGAGTAAACACACTGTCCATACAAATAAACATATATATATATATATATATATATATATATATATATATATATATACTATCTTGTATTAGAGCAGCTGACATTTGGTGCTTTGAGTACAATTCTCTCATACTGACCACTGGATGTTCAACATGGCACCTCATGGCAAAGAACTCTCTGAGGATTTGAGAATTAGAATTGTTGCTCTCCACAAAGATGGCCTAGGCTATAAGAAGATCTGTAACACCCTTAAACTGAGTTGCAGTACAGTGGCCAGGGTCATACAGAGGTTTTCTAAGACGAGTTCCACTCGGAACAGGCCTCGCAAGGGTCGATCAAAGAAGTTGAGTCTTCGTGCTGTGTGTCAGGTACAGAAGCTGGCTTCAAAAAACAGACTCATGAGTGCTGCCAGCATTGCTTTAGAGGTTGCAGAAGCGGGAGGTCAGCTTGTCAGTGCTCAAACCATACGCCGCACACTGCAACAAGTCGGTTTGCATGACCGTCGTCCCAGAAGGAAGCCTCTTCTAAAGCTGGCTCACAAGAAAGCCAACAGTTTGCTGAAGACAACCTGTCCAAGAGCATGAATTACTGGAACCATGTCCTGTGGTCTGATGAGACTAAGATAAACTTGTTTGGCTCAGATGGTGTCCAGCATGTGTGGCGACGCCCTGGTGAGGAGTACCAAGGAAATTGTGTCTTGCCTACAGTCAAGCATGGTGGTGGTAGCATCATGGTCTGGGGCTGCATGAGTGCTGCTGGTACTGGGGAGCTGCGGTTCATTGAGGGAAACATGGATTCCAGCATGTACTGTGACATTCTGAAGCAGAACATGATGCCCTCCCTTCAGAAACTGGGCCGAACTGCAGTTTTCCAACATGATAACGACCCCAAACACACCGCCAAGATGACAACTGCCTCGCTGAGAAAGGTGAAGGTGATGGAGTGGCCAAGTATGTCTCCAGACCTGAACCCTATTGAGCACCTGTGGGGCATCCTCAAGCGGAAGGTGGAGAAGCGCCATGTGTCTAACATCCAGCAGCTCCGTGATGTCATTATGGAGGAGTGGAAGAGGATCCCAGCAACAACCTGTGCAGCTCTGGTGAATTCCATGCCCAGGAGGATTAAGGCAGTGCTAGAAAACAATGGTGCTCACATAAAATATTGACACTTTGGACACAGTTTTGACATATTCACTTAGGGTGTACTCACTTTTGTTGTCAGTTATTTAGACAACAATGGCTTTATGTTGAGTTATTTTTAGAGGACGGTAATTCTGTACTGCTATACAAACTGCACATTGACTGGTCTAAAGCTGTGTATTTATATATATATATATATATATACACACACACACACACACACTTCTGAATTCACAGAATTCTGTGTGTAATATGAAAAAACTGTTGCATTCTCCACAAGGTAAAGCTTGTATAACTGTTATGATGCCTAAATTCACTTGTAACATTTACATAGATTGATTTGTTGATTGAAATGTTTTATTTAATTACACTACTTTTGAAAAGTTTGCGGTCTATAGGATTTTTTAAGAGAAGTCTCTTATGCTCATCAAGTCTGCATTTATTTGATCAAAATACAGTAAAACCGTTATATTGTGATTATTAAAATTGAACATAACTGTTTTCTATTTTTTTTAAATGTATTGATTCCTGTGATGCAAATCTATCACAGGAATCTAAATCTAAAGCCATTCCTCGATTCTTTAGAGCCACATGATCCTTCAGAAATCAATATAATATTCTGCTCAATAAACTGTATTATAATTGTCAATGTTGAAAACAATTGTGCTGCTTAATATATTTGTGGAAACTGTGATACATTTTTAAGGACTCTTTTATGAATTGAAAGTTCAAAAGAACCATACTTATTTGAAATAGATTTTTTTTTATGTAAAAGTCTTTACTTTATTTAAACTAAAATTATTGATTTAAGTATTATTTCCATGTTTAAACAAATTCTTACTGATGCTAATTTTTTTAACAGTATTGTATGTAGTCAAATAAATACAGCACTTATCGCATTGGAAAAACATATTTGATCAGAAAAGCTTTTGTTGGCACTGTGTTCTTGTTTGCTGAACTTTAAGGTAGTTTTATCAAGAAAGCTATGACAGGAAGAGAGTAGATTTAAATAAAAGCACATATAAGCAACAAAAACAAAGCAGGCAGGTGCAAATGTTGTGTAGATCTGAAGACAACAAAACGATTATTGTTCATCATGGGGGAAATGTTAGGCTACACTCCAAACATGCCAAAGGGGCCAATTAAGCCTTCTTCAAACAATTACAGTCATTACAAGAATATTTCGAGCAATCTGAAATTCCAAGTGAGGGTTTGGAGTGCCCATGTTTACTGTGAACTATTTAACCAGATTTCAAACATCAACACAATACCAACTGGAAATGTCACTGGCTTCAGAGGATGTTATTATTGCAGAATATTGTTGTTGTAAAAAGGGGAAATTACCTGTACAAATGCTGCAGCAGAGCACCAAGAGTTGACCTGTTGACCTTGGGTAAACTCTGAATGTAGGATGAATATTTTTGCACTCTGACCTTCTCATCCAGTTCATCTGCATTTATGGACAATAAACATTATTTAAAGTAGAAATGTACTGCCCATCCATACAGAGTTCTGTTTGCATTTTACACAAATGACAAGATAGAACCTGAAAATTGCTGTAAAACTCCTAGACAAGCCCCTTGAAAATGCATTCAGTAGTTTGGTGTTGGTTTATACTCACAAGAGATGAAGACTGCACTCTTAAATTTCTATAAAATGTGTTTTAATTATATATGATGTGTATTTTGCCATGTTCAAATGACGAAGATAATCCACATGCTCATTGGATGATGAAGATCGAAAATCACACAACGGAACACGTATTTTGTTCTTTTATTGTGCTTTACCAGTGGAAACAATGGGAGAATCAGTGCCTCTACAGCTGAAGAAGCAGAAAAGATCTGAAGCCAGAAGACTGACAAAGACCAACGACAAAAAATAAATATCATGCTGATCCATGTCAACAGATGGCAGTGTGGCATATAACACTATTGTGGTAATTGTAAAAAGTAAACAAAGAATGCCAATGCAAACACTAGCTAAAGAACTATTGAACGCACATTTAATAACAGCCAACTGGACTTCCGAGTAGTTTGATCTACAACTGAACACAAATTAATGCTCACTCACAGGAACAGATTAAGTGGTTGGCAGCACTTACCAAGGGCAGAGATCCAAAAAGGGTACAGCTCTTTAGCCAACAGAGCATCTTCACTGTGAGACAGGAAGCTCTTGAGTGTGTCTGTGACGTCCTCTAGCCGGTGGTCTTGAGCCCGTAGTTTAACAACCCGAGCGTTCTTGGTAAACTCCTTCAGGAGCTGGGCCACACGGCCCGGGTCACCGTTTTTCTGGTAGATTCCCTCATAACACAAACCTGTTAGGAAAGGTCAATGGTAAGAGCTTTGTGAGATGACTTTATATTGTCCTTACAATATAATAATAATAATGATTTCTAAAAAAGTAGATACGTTAAATACTTCAAAATGAAATATAAATGTTTCTATCGCCTAAGAATATAAAAAAAAAACTTACCACATTGGGTGACAAAAGCAATGCAGCTATCCACAATGATAGGAACATCATTTTTATTCATTTGCTGGTTGCCGAGACCCATACCGTCCGTCCCAGCTGCCAGCTGGATGGAAGAATACCACAATGCAAAGTCCTGCTTGGTTATGCCATGTATGTACACAGTTCTGTATAAAAAAAGGAAAAGCATACACACACACACACATTTACAAATGTAATTTTAATTCACAAATTAGTTCAAGTCTCTTATGCTCACCAATGCAGCACCTAATTGATCAAAAATACAGCAAAAACAGAAATATTTTACTATTGTAATATATTTTAAAATGTCATTTATTCCTGTGATGGTAAAGCTGATTTTTCAGCAGCCATTAGACCATTCCTATGTTAAATGAACATAGGATAGTAGTTCACCCAAAAATGAAAATTCTCTTATCATTAACTCACTCTCAAGTTATTTTAAACCTGAATGAACTAAAGTTATTTTGAAGAATTTGGGTAACCAAACACGTGCTGGTCCCCAGTGACTTCCATAGTATTTTTCCCTTCTATCAAAGTAAATAGGGACCAGCAACTGTTGGTTCCCCACATTCTTCAATCTTCTTTTGTGTTCAGCACAAGAAAGAAAGAAATTTCGTAATAGGTTTGGGACAACATGAGAGTGAGTAAATAATGACAGAATTTAAATTTTTGGGTGAACTATTCCTTTAATGACAAGCGGCAGCATGTTTAGTACTATTTAGCCTGCTGTCGCTAATATACAGGCGCGCATCCGTTTTTCTCTCACTTTAGACATAACCAAATGTGTTTACATGTAAACCTTGGGTGTTTTGACAGTATTAGCGCAATCAGACGCAAAAAAATAACTTAGTCCAGTAATCAGGCGCTGTTTGATAGACTTTTTAGTGTGCGCGTGCTTAAGTGTAAGTGTAATCACTAATTTTGTGATTGTGAATCAGTGCAGTGTCCCGTGAGTGTAACTCTACCGCTGAGTTAACATTTGATGTGAATGTATGTGGCACTGTACAGTATCCTATATTGAGATGGAGGCGCCAGCACTGCAACAGAACTTCTCTGATGAATAGACAGTTAAAAAGAACAGTGTTTACTTGAAACATACATCTTTTTTAACATTATAAACATCTGTTAACATTACTGTCACTTTAGATCAATTTAATGTGTCTGAATACACACAAAGTGAGTATTAATTTCTTTCTTTCTTACTTTCAATAAATAAATAAAATCCCAAACTTTTGAATGATAGTTCGTGTTTACTAAAACTTAATATCAGCACAGTCTTTTATATTGCATTATGGTGTAAGGCGTCTAGTGAACTGTACCTCCCACTCTCGACCATGAGTAAGACCTGAATCTTCCCGTCACGCTCAATATGAGTGGACACAGCTGAGGAAAAAAATATAGGAAAACCTTTTCTGAAGCAGTCCACAACTCTATTACCTTGACATAATGATAAAAGCACTCTTAGACAAACTGAAATGAAAAGAATTAAGAGTGAAAGAAAACAGAGGAACATGAAGTGAAACAAATGATGAGAGCTTTAGTGTTTTGTAAACTTTCCAGCTGGAGCAAGTGGAGCAGAAAGCTGAGTGCTGCTGGTCATTAGTTTCTACTGCAGTACATGAGAAAACTGCCTCACTGAACCCATCAGACACATGCACAGTTGTACTGTACATACACATTCAGAGTCATTGATTCATAATCTTCCTCACATCTGTAATTTTCCCACTCCCTTTTGTCTCTCTCTTTCCCTCAAGAGCCAGACCAATATTCCAAATCATATTCAATGACCGAAACTCTCGATCAATAATGTATTATGTTTAATTAATTAATCAAATTCATAGACTCAATCACTTGTGCATAAATTCTGAGATTAATCTATTTCAGAGTAATAAAAACAAAACCAAAACAAAGCAAGTGAGAACAAAATTGCTCAATTATATTTCAAACTCCATACTCAACTAAAATCAACCAAAACATAGGAACATAAGTACTAAAAACAAGCACTTTAATTGTTGCACTTGTAGCGTCCGGACCAATCAAACACACAATATATATTTTGTTAGCTATATTTAAC
>NW_015536663.1:25141-29675 GCF_001515605.1 Sinocyclocheilus anshuiensis | reverse complement strand
CCTAACCTCAGAATTTTACAAGTTCTTTTGGGAAGATTTAAAAATTTTATTGTTTGAAGCACTACAAGATTGTATAATATATAATAATCTATTGCCTACTATGAAGCAGGGTCTTATTACTCTGATTCCAAAACCTGGAAAAGACAAAAGGATTTTAGATAATCTACGGCCTATTACGCTCCTCAACACTGATTACAAAATATTTTCCGGAGTGATTGCGGCCATGTTAAGGGTGGGACTTCCTCAAATAATTAGTGAGACTCAATCTGGGTTCATTAAGGGTAGATCAATTCATAGCAATATTCGTTTGGTGCTTGATATCCTAGAATATAGTAATTTAATTGAAAACGATGGTTTTATTTTATTTTTAGATTTCTTTAAAGCGTTTGATATGGTAGAACATCCGTTTCTTTTTCAGACACTCAGTCATTTTGGTTTTGGGCCAAAATTTATAAATATCATCAAAATGCTTTACAATGACATTAATAGTTCAGTGGCTCTTCCCAAGGGAACTTGTCCAAGATTTCAGGTGAACAGGGGCATAAGACAAGGCTGTGGGAGTTCACCTCTGTTATTTATTATGGTTGAGGAACTGCTAGCCATTCTAGTTAAAAATGAGAATATCGCTGGTATTAATTTTATGGAACACCATTTTGTTATAAGTCAGCTTGTTGACGATCAAACCCTTTTTTTAAAAGATCATATGCAAATCCCATTAGCACTTCATTCTGTAGAGTGTTTTGCCAAAGCATCAGGATTACAGCTAAATACTTCAAAATGTGAATTGATGGCTATTCACGAGCTCCCTGTAACCTCATTATATAATGTTTCAATTAAGAAGGAGGTGAAATATTTAGGTATCACAATTTCAAAAGATGTAGAGAGAATTGAAATGTTAAATATTGACAAAAAAATTGAAAAATGTAGATCAGTTTTGAACTCTTGGTTACAGAGAGATATAACAATTTTCGGGAGAATATTGCTATCGAAAATTGAAAGTCTTTCTAGATTAATTTACCCAGGTTTTTCATTGCCAATTTCTTCCAGAAAGATAAAAGCAATTAATAAACTTAATTTTGATTTCATTTGGAGGAAAAAGTATATAATAAGAGAATATGAGGATGGTGGGTTAAAGGCAATAGATTTTGATATTATGAATGGAGTACTTAAACTTAAATGGCTTCAGTCTTTTATTAGAAATGAGCATTCATACTGGTTTGCAATTCCATCCAGTTTGTTTAAAAAATTTGGAGGTATAAAGTTTTTTTTACAATGTGACTTTGAGTTATCTAAAATTCCACTGAAACTGTTGGATTTTCATAAACAAGTCCTCTTGTATTGGAAAATGCTGTTCAAACATAACTTCAGTCCTCATAATGTTTCCTTATGGAATAATCGTTGTATTTTATTTCAAAGAAAATCTTTATTTTTGGAGGACTGGTGGCAAAGAGGTATTTGGTCAGTGCTGCACATTATGGATAAGAATGGCTGTTTTTTTTAATTATAATGATTTCTGCACTAAATTTAATTTTAAGTGTGAGGAAAAAGTTACTAAAAGTATTCCTTTACCATTCCTTAATATGTTAAAGGAGATTTTAACATACTCTACTATCATTCCCAAGATTTTGGATCTTAAATTAGGCTAAATAAATTTTGTAGATGAGAAGTGTACTAATAAGTTTATAAGAAACTGTCTTGTGCAGGAAAGCTATCCTGGTCCAATAAGAAGGAACTTCTTTTGGAAGACAAAAGTGTAGACTTTGTAGTAAATTGTTTACTCCTCATATTAAAATACTTTATTCACAAATGTAAAGTTCTGAAAACAGCACCCCAGTTTAATGTCTTTAAAAAGGAGCTTGCCATGTATACAGAGGTCCTGAAAATTATGAGAAGTGATAAAGCCAAGAAATTATTTGATTTGTTTAATAAGTGTGATTTTGTTTAATCCCCTATACATTGTTTATGGTTGCATGAATATATTTTATTTTATTTTATTTGGATTAATGTCTTGTATGATGGTTTATTTCTCTGTTATAGTATGATTAATATGAATGTCTCAGTCTGTGAGGACTTACAGTTGTGGTTATGTTAGCCTATTTTGTTATGTTATGATGCTTGAAATGCAAAATAAAAAAAAATTTAAAAAATGTTTACTTCCTGTTGGGGTCCTGATTAGCATTAGTATCCCCAAGAGATTGCCCATTCATAAATACATTGTGCCCACAGGCCTCAGTAATTGATGACTTTTCTTTTTAGATTTTAAAAGGTATTATGCAAATGTAAGACATTTTTTTAAAATAGACTTAAATTATATAATATTATATTTAAATATAAATATTTAATTTTACAGAGAGAGAGAGAGAGAGAGAGAGAGAGAATGTATGTGTTTTCCCCCCTAAAAGGACAGAACAACTGCCTGTCATGTCATGTGTCCAGATTTTCAATTAGTATTCCTTTGAAAGAGACCATAGTTTGCAGTCTTGAGCACACAAAGAGCTAAAATAGAGTGACAAGAACAAAATGTTCAAAGGGGTATTTTTACTCTGATTCATCTGATTTGTTCTCCAATTATATAGCGTCATACTCAGGAACAGTGTCATGATGCCATGTCTAATTCAACTCACATCAGTCAGTCATGTAGTTCTTATGACTTCAGGTGCACTGCGAGGTCACAGCACTCCACTGTGGCGAAAGCTTTTGTTATTTGACTAAGTGCATTAAAATCACTATTATGCTCTGACAAGAAGGGAAAAGCAAGAATGAGGCATGTAAGAGTCTGATATGCTCTGAATCTGATGGTTTAATACTTGCCCTTAATGTGCTCTCTCAAGCTTTTTTGCAAATTAACTGATATCCATGGAAATGGAGAAAGAGCTGTGTGTCAGCATTTGATGAAAATCAATGAAATCATGAATGATGATGAAATCAGTGAGATGAAAATGTCACAATAATCCACAAGTAATCCACATGACTCCAGCTAATCAGTTAATGTCTTGTAAAGTGTAAAGCTGCCATTAAGACATTTTAAAATCTAACCATCGCTTCTGGCAAAAATATATTCCATAATCCATAAAAATGCTTCAGCCAGTGAAAAGTCTATCCCCTGTTGTCCTTACATCAAAATCCACTAACATATTTGTTTAGAATGGTTTTGGACTGTATTCGCTTGTAAATTGTGCTTGATCTGTGTATAGATCATGCACCTGATTCATATTTCTCTCCTGATTCAGATGAAAGGACTGAAGAAAGCAATATTATAGATAGAGGACTCACTTTTTAGACAGAAGCTATGGTTTGGATTAAAAAACGCACAAACATGCAGCTTTTTGTTTGCAAGACATTAATTGATGGACTGGAGTCGCACGGATTACTTGTGGATTATTGTGATGTCCAGTGTTGGGCAAGTTACTTCCAAAATGTAATACATTATATATTACTAGTTACTTTCTTTTGAAAGTAATTAGTTACATTACAATATTACTGTCTCTGAATTGTAATGCGTTACACTACTTTTGAGTTACTTTTGAGCTACTTTTACCAAAATATCCACAGAAGTAGGCTATTATAAAATGCCAAAATGTAGTTTATTGCTGGCTGCTCATTCTACATCCAGTGGAGGGTAATGTGGTAGGTCTATATAGCATAAAATTATAAAATCATATTTAGATACCGGTATGTAGGTCTACATTAATGTTACGTTGTAGTTTAGGTTAAACACAGATAAGCACAAACTGCATTATTACATTCATTAATAACACCGGTAAATAAAGCGAAGTGTTATAATGTACAAACAATAAACACAATACCTAGTCTATATGCTATTTTGAACGGTTTCAGAAGAAAATGAAAAATATGAGTTGCTAAACAAGCCAAAATTAGGCTAGTTCAATGCGAAACTGAAAGCAAACGGCGTTCTCGCGCAGCCTACCTCTCGCATTCGGCATGAATCCAATTAAATGTGTCCATATTTGCGATGTATTTGAATGCTAAACTATTATTTATTATGTAAATCTGGCTTACTTAACGAGCTTAAAAAACATCCTTGTCACATGAGCAAATGTGTGTTTGGCCCGAGGCTGAACGGCACAGATTGTACTACGCAGTATGCACTATTTAAATTAAACAGTGTATCTTTATGTTTGGTTGACTGTATTTTATTCTGATAATGAACAGGCTGCAACGATTGCAATGATGTAGGCTATGTGTGTGCGTGAGGCGCCTGCGCGATCGAACAGCAGAAACAAACAAACAAACAAAAATACTCCGTCATTGTTGGGCATACAGATCATTCGAGACTGCAATGTGTTTACTTTTATTTCTGTCATCTCGGTTTCCTTTCCGTGGACTTTCGTAGAGCGCCGCGCCACACAAATAGCCTGTGAACCAAACTCAGCATCATCTCAGTCTTTTCCTTTCGTTTTGTTAATCTGTTAATTAGCCTATTTAAGTCAAATATTTCATATTCATTCATTTTATATATAGACTATGATTTAATAAAAACAGATTTTGTTATTTTTAGTTAAATGTAATTTTT
>NW_015536663.1:20542-24857 GCF_001515605.1 Sinocyclocheilus anshuiensis | reverse complement strand
ATCGTGCATTCGAAAGCAGTTTCAATGCCCCGCATATTAATAGCGGCTCCCTGATGCCCGCATTTTATACGTATACAGTATAATTACCCAACAATATAACTGCGAGAGACTGAAATATATATTTTCCCTGTGTTTCCTTCCTGCTGTGTGAGCTACTGAAATGAGCCACACTGTGAAACAGACAATCAGAGCAGAGCTCAACATTGAGCCGCACTGTGAAACAGCCAATCAGAGCAGAGCTCAACATTATTATTCATGACCCTTCCAAATAAGGCAAAAACAGACCATTTCATTCTAGGGACAAATCCTAGGGTTGTAAATGGACATGTAAAACCGTTTCTGGAGATTTTTTGCCCTTACCTAAGCCACATACCTTCTATGTAGATATCAGAGAACAATTGAAAATATTGTATCAATGCATTCTATGGCACCTTTAACACTAGTACACAGATCTGTAGAACTAGTAGGTTACAGAATGAATTTTCACAAAGGCATGTTAAAAACATTTATAAAAGGAACTATATACAGTATACATTTATAATAAGCAACTGATAAAAATATCCACCCCATAGTAAAGTATTAACAAATTTTCATGCAATAAACAGGGTACGATTTAAAAACGATCATCCCTCCAAAACAGAGAAAATATCTTTCACAAACCACAAACATCTACGTGCTTGTCTCTTTTAAAGTGTTTATAATGTATATAATGAGTTGTATTTGTAGGGGTTATTATAGCACAATTCTTTAACATCGAGTGCTTGTAATAACTTCTGATTGTGATCTAAAGTTGATTTTTATTCTATAATAGGCAGACAAGCACTGTCTGTTTCCTTTGTATGCTTTATAATGGATTGAACGCGACACCTGCTTCACATTTGTCATACACATTCTTTATTTTTATAAAAATATCATGAGCTGCATAAAACAAATACAGAATATATCGTCATAATCATATGTTTTGCTTTCATATTTCATGTATAGAAAAATGTTTCTCTCATTTTTTCATACGTAATGGCAGGAGATATTATCCCATGATTGACAGATCTGGAGTAAATGTGCTCTGAGCTCTGACTCCTAACACTCACGCCCGTGGAAGAAAACGGACAGTGCTCTTCAGATTACATTCAGTGGAGAATTAATAGAAATTATATTCTGTATAAAGAACATGAGAGAATAAATCTGTTCTCAGATACCAATGATAACAAGAACGCACCCTCTTCTCTCTCAGAATACTCTTCTAAGTGTACTAATAAGTTTATAAGAAACTGTCTTGTGCAGGAAAGCTATCCTGGTCCAATAAGAAGGAACTATATTTTTCAACATCTAAATAAGAAATCAGTTAATGAATTTAGATACAAATATTTGTTATTTCCTCTTCCACCAAAATATAAAGAAGTGCACTTTAAAATTTTGTACGATATTTATCCTGCTAAGGAATTTCTGAGATTAAGATTTAATGTGGATTGTAATATTTGTCAATTCTGTAATAATGATGTAGAAACTGTTGAACACTTATTTTTCCATTGTTATCTGGTTAATTCGTTTTGGACTGAAGTATGTAATTGGATTAAACAAAGAATATCTATTTTTCCATCTATTACTTGGGACATGTTGAGATTTGGAGTTCTTTTGGAGGACAAAAGTGTAGACTTTGTAGTAAATTGTTTACTCATATTAAAATACTTTATTCACAAATGTAAAGTTCTGAAAACAGCACCCCAGTTTAATGTCTTTAAAAAGGAGCTTGCCATGTATACAGAGGTCCTGAAAATTATGAGAAGTGATAAAGCCAAGAAATTATTTGATTTGTTTAATAAGTGTGATTTTGTTTAATCCCCTATACATTGTTTATGGTTGCATGAATATATTTTATTTTATTTTATTTGGATTAATGTCTTGTATGATGGTTTATTTCTCTGTTATAGTATGATTAATATGAATGTCTCAGTCTGTGAGGACTTACAGTTGTGTTTATGTTAGCCTATTTTGTTCTGTTATGATGCTTGAAATGCAAAAAAAATACAAAATAAAATAAAAAAATAAAAGCCATACAAAGTAAAAAAAAGAAAGAAAAAAAACACTCTGAATATACATGCTTAATATGGAGCCAGAATGATCTCAATAATAATTCACGCAAAAGACGCGATGCACACATGCGTAACCCAATTCACATGCATGAGAAATAATTCACGTGCACGAAAAAAATTTATATATTCACAAAAAACAATTCACGTGCACAAAAATAAGAATATTCATAAAATACGTTTCATAAATGCAAAACACAACTCACAGATGTACAAATGTGTACAACATTTTTTGAATGTAAAAAATTCACGAGTTTATCATGGGCTGTGAATGTGAATCGCTCTGGATTTGTGTGAATTTTGAGACCTTCCTGGCGGCGAACTACTGCCACGTGGGACACTCGTACTCTTTATCCAATCAGATTTGAGCCTGTCAGTCGACCAATCATAACCCACTGTGGGCGTATGAATCGCGTACCCTGGGCGTGCCTACCTGGATGCTGACGTCATCAGCGCGAGTCCACCGTTCAAGTTAAAATTCAGCAGGTAAGTGCAGTTGATCGTTTTAGTTCAGTTAACTAGCCAAGTAAAGGTTTATCGTTTTATTTGTGCATGTTTACTTAAAACTTGGACGTTAAATCGGTCGTTTAGACACTCAATAATGTCTCAATAATTTATTTCTAGCTCAGGTTTTGAAAGAACTCGATCTGAGAATTCGAGTTCACCTGATCAAAACTAAATCCAAATTCGATAGTTTACACTTTAAATCAACGGTCGTCCAGCGAGCCGTTATTCTCAGTATATTTTAACAACTTGAATCTTTGTATTTCCCTTGGCCACAGGTTAATACAATTATGATAATTTGTAAGCTCTTAGAGAGGTAATTATTATAAGTAAGCTACGAGCTAGGTAGCAAAGATCTTTTTGGCAAAAGTTTTAACCTTGAAATTATATGACACCAACAATGTTTTTTATAAATGAAACATGAATTTTATTGGTTATCATAGATTACATCAAAACTAAACTAAAACACACATACAAACATACAGTTTCTTTGGAAGGAAATGAGAGTTGAAGGAGTTTCATAGTTCTACCTCGTTTTCACGAGTGATTTAAATTCACCTGAGAGAATTCACAAAGCAGAGCATTTTAATTTTTTACTGCTTAAATTAGCTCGTTCACCAGTTCAGCAGAGATGCGATTTTGTGCGTTTACTTGCGTTTTGCTCTGATGACAGCTGAAAAGCTGAGTTGTTCCTCGTGGCTACTGGATGGCTGCTGGAGGGAAATTCCTTCGCTGATTGGCTGTTGCGGTGACGTCGGAATGACGTCTGAATGACGTCCTTTTGGGAAAGCCCTCTTGGGGTGGTTGGTTGCCGGGTTACAGCGGAGCTTCGGGTTCTTCTGAGAGAGAGACTGCTTTAGCAAGGCTTTGCGTTCCTCTTGGAGCTCGCGAAGGTTCAAGTGAAGTGTTTGAGTTCTTAGATGGTCTCGCTGGGCGATGTTACGGCGTGGAGGCGCTTTGTCGCGCTCACCAAGGTGAAAGCCAAAGTTCTTTTGAGTGAGAGAGCCAGCAGCGAGCAAGAGCGTTGTGTCCATTTTAAGCAGGCTGACCTTTGGTCCGCCCCACGACGCGATCTTCCAATCGGACGCTGTTGCAGGGTGGAGCGTGCATACATTAACAAAGGGGCTTCAATTCAGCACATGAGAAAAATCTTTGCGCAGACTTGGTTGATACTTTTATAAAGTTTCCTAATGCGAGTCTTGTACCCACTATTAAATTTTACTTCATTTCAACATTCGGCATTTGTCGTGCCCATCCGTTCAAGATTAAACTTCACATATTACCACATTTTAATAACCTTATTTCCTAAAAAGAAGGTAATAAACACTGATTAAAGTTGCACCGATTTCATAAAACACCTCAAACATATACAGTGGGTACGGAAAGTATTCAGACCCCCTTAAATTTTTCACTCTTTGTTATATTGCAGCCATTTGCTAAAATCATTTAAGTTAATTTTTTTGTCCTCATTAATGTACACACAGCACCCCATATTGACAGAAAAACACAGAATCGTTGACATTTTTGCAGATTTATTAAAAAAGAAAAACTGAAATATCACATGGTCCTAAGTATTCAGACCCTTTGCTCAGTATTTAGTAGAAGCACCCTTTTGATCTAATACAGCCATGAGTCTTTTTGGGAAAGATGCAACAAGTTTTTCACACCTGGATTTGGGGATCCTCTGCCATTCCTCCTTGCAGATCCTCTCCAGTTCTGTCAGG
>NW_015536663.1:13060-20267 GCF_001515605.1 Sinocyclocheilus anshuiensis | reverse complement strand
CCTCACAATGAGTCTCTTCACTGGTTTTGGCAAGTCTTTCCCTGCTCTTTGTGTCTTTGTGAAAAAGTGCCAGTTCCCTAGTATGATTCCATCACATTTTGTTGGTGTAATCTATAGATTGCTCCTGCTGACTATATCCAGCCTCTTATGAAGACTTCAGATGACCCAACACCTGTGAAGAGATGACGCCAACCCTTGAGAGGACTTCAGATGAAGCTGACTCTGAATAAACATACAAAACTGCTACATTTTCCTTGCATTGTAATCAACATGATCACATCATGTAACCATTGCTTTAATTTGTTCATTGTTTCTGTATATATTTAACTGTTTCTGAATACATGACGTTACTTAACTGCATGATTTGTATAGCCTAATTTTAGAAAATTTCTACCATTACTTTGGCACAGTTACACCTGTTAACAGAACTCTTATTTGTAATGTAGAAACATTCATTTTCTGTAAAGCTGCTTTAAAACAATGTGTATATTAAAAAGTGCTATACAAATAAATGTGAACTGAACAAAACTTGATGCATCAATTTTTTTTTCTCCTCCAGATCAGTAGGGAAACCATACATTCAGACTCCTTTCTGTGAGTGAGCACTGCCATGCAGCATAGCAAACAGACTGTTCAAGGACAACATGCTTTATCAAACACGGACTTTTACCATGGTAACTTCAGCCTAAAATATGTTAACAAGGCAGGTAAGGATAGCTGACCACATTAATCCTCAAATATTAGCGGATTTTATCTTTTAAAAACAACACTGATATAACTACATATATATATACTACGTATACATGTATACATTATTTTATAAATAATGTAAATAAATAATTTTATTGTCTACTTATTACCAAAAATCACAGTTCTGTCTCTCCAACTCAGTGTATTTCAATTGCCCGCTATGAACTTCCTGGAACTATGAGAAATGCAGTGCATATCATGCAGTGCGATAAAATAGCTTCTCTTCCCTGCAAACGATACAATGAAGAATGAATGGTTGTTTAACTTAAAGGCAAAAACAAAACAAAAGATAAGCATTTATCCTTATAGAGAATGAGAAGTAACCATGGAAACGGATAGCGTATCCTGCTAATATGGCGGCGCCTTCCCGAAATGCAATGCGGAGTGAAAAGATTGTGACATAACTCCTCATTCTCTATAATAACTGCTGAAATGTTTGTGGGGCAAATCTGAGATCAGTCTGAACGCTCATGGTACTCACAGTGCGTACAGCCGTATACCTGCAGGCACCACTGACTCGGACGGTTGTCGTGGTAATAAACACCGTAAACAGCACGCATATCCTATATGAAAAGCATTTTAGGGGGCCGTTGGCTTTTGGGGGCCCAAGGCGGTCGCCTACCTTTGCCTAATGGGTAAGTCCGCCCCTGGCAACAGCAGCGCGGGCCGTCTCTTAGCTCGCTCACATATACCATATCTATAATAATGGGAAAACGTGTCATTTTTATGACATAATATGACGTTATTACGAGAAAAAATATGTCATTTTAACGAGAAAAAATGTCGTTTTAACGAGATAATTATATAGTTTTTACGACATATCTCGTTTTTAGGAGAAAATATGTCGTTTTAACAAGAAAACATCTCGTTATTACAAGAAAAGATGTCGTTTTTACCACATAACATCTCGTTATTACGACATAATTGAGTGGGGAAAAAATATGTGTGTGGCAGCAATGCGTCACCGTAATCTGTGAGTATTGTACTATTGGTGTGAAATATGCGTGCTGTAGGTTTAGCGCTTCCTGTTTCGATGCACCAATTTTAAACAAGTAACGTCGTCCAACTACTAAAACATAATTTAATAAGAGAAACGATCGGTTGACTCGGGGGGATTAGATTATGATAGATAATTAAAGAAACGTGTATCATGCAGTACATAAAGTTAGCTAAACATCTTACCTGATCTGTGTGCCATTGTATCACCACACCTTTAAACCGAAAGTAAAAGTATGAAGCAAGCACGCGCCACCCTATGGAGGCTTCAAACATAAATATTCTGTAATGAGGCAGTATATAAAATAATTACTATAACGTTATCATAATCTGCAAAACGTTGTCATATTTTATGTGTAAAACTTTAATAGGCTACATTTAATTCAAGTCTACAACAGTTTTTCCCATCCTCATTATAACCTATTGTAAGGCCTAGAGAAAACATTCATTGTGAATTTCCTGTTGTAGCTGATTTTAGCTTTTTGTTTTCTATCAGATGATATCTGAGTATATATAAGTGACATGTACAAATAAAAGCACATCCTTCAAGTCAAGTAGGCGTAAATTAGGCCATGCTAAATTTTGCATTACAAGTCCATTACAACTTTTAATTGCCATGTATTTTCCTAGCTAAATGCAACATGAACGTTTTTGTGATGGCTACCTTAAGGCTTAGGTTAAGTTTAAAGTGTCAATAAAATTGAGATTTTAAAAACTACATCATTTACTCTTCCTCGTGTCTTTCCAAATCTGAATGTATTCATTTTTCTTGTTGAATAATGTCTCTGTGACTTTATTATTTTTGTTTTCCTGTAGTTTTTATTTTCATGTAGAGGGAAAAACAAGCAGACAAACAAACAAACACAGATAGTAAATCATCAGATAACATAAACAAACAGTAAAAATGGCTTGTACACAATCTTAATCCTTATAAATTTTTGTATTAACTTTATTTTACTCAAGACACATTTTTTAACCCAAAGTATAACATTCAAACTTAATGCATCTGCAAAGTCCCAAACCTCTGAGAGGGTGATATATAAAGAGATCGAAATGAAGGGAAAATAAATCAAATACATAATTAATATTATAATAATAATAATAATAATATAAAATATTACGGAAAACAGACGATCAGTTAATGGACTTACAAGACTGTCAGATGGATAAAAATGTTTCCTTGTAGGCCTATTTTATTTTATGTAATTTATGTAGCATTTATTCATGATCAACTTCATTCGAATGCTGTCTACATCGTGTGCAATACAGTCCGGTAGCCCAGTCATATGGTTAATATAATCATTTAATAATTTCTATAATAGTTAATATAATAATTTCAAAATAAAATATTAATAAATCCATCTCTGATAATCGCAAGTTGGTATGGTCACACAGGTTTATGCATCACACTCGTGGCCACATAAATGGATGTTGTTCCTTCAACACAGGATCTCGAGGCCATGACTTCACATCGCGTGGCCACGACATAAGGATGATCATTACCTCGACAAAATGATCTCGTGGCCACTACAAAACTAAGTGAACCAAACATGTCCCCTCCCGGTCACCGTACATATCTGGTAGGGAAGACGGGTTTTATGCGTAATTAATAGATTACACTAACAGCTACTTTGCCTATCACCCATTATAGATCAACTAACATGATCTATAAAGGTGCAAAATGCATTTACTATACATATTTGAGAAGAGAGATATTTCATGATATAGGCCTAGTTAACACGTTAGGAAATAATTCAAATAAAAAGGAGAAATGAAATAAAAACATAAGCCAACATCAGTTATACCCCCCCCCCCTTCACTCGTTCCCCCTCAAAAATAATAAGTACATCACACCCCTGTTTGAGATACAATTGAAATAGTTGGAGCCTTGTGCTAAAGCAACGTGCAAACTTTGCGCAAGAGTTATGCCGTTGAACGTTTTAACCTTAGTCAGTTATACAAAGTGAAAGTAAAGAAAGTACAAACTGGTGGCACTTTCGGCATCTGATGCTGCATTAACGGCATATTCTCTCAGAGACGACAAGAGACAAATCTACTTCAACATATGCTGATAACGGCATATAACTGTCTTGAATTATTCCTTTATATTTCTCTTGTGGCCCATACTGTCAGCAGATAAGCATCAAAGTTTGATTTCAACCATTAATTTCACTATGATTTCAATCTTTGACATGGCCTTACTCGGTCAATATTAAAGATATAAAGGTTATATTTTCACAGAATGTTCTACATCTTTATGAAGGATGATTTTATGTAGAAAACAGTAAATCACAAAAAATGACTTTAGCTGGGTTTTCACAGACAGGGTCACATTTTACACAGCATCCCAATTTGTTTAGAATTGGGGTTGTACCTGAACTCACCCTTCAGTATGCGTTTGAGCTTGACATTTAGAACTTATTCTGATAATCCAACACACAATGTCTTCATAAGAACCAACAAAACTTCCAGCAGCTGCTCCGATAAAACCTCCAAACTGACTCCAATCACGAGCTCGTTTTGCACTACATGGTAGGTGTTCGTCAGCTTCTTTTAAAGCTTCAGCTACTTCTCTTTCGAGTTTTATGGGATATTCACACTCTGCTTGTTCTCTTGTTTCACGCTGAATTTTCTCCTTAAGTTTTTGTTTTTCTTTCTCGTGCTTTTCTTCCAAGTATTTTATGAAGTGCTCTTGTTGTTCTCCCAAAGCATTTTCTTTTCTTTTCTTTTCTTCTTCAAATAGTTTCTGTTTCTCCTCTAGTTTTCTCTGCAGCTCTTTTTGTAGATTTTCGTCTGTTTCTTTCTTGATCTCTTCTTCTCTCTTTTTGAATTCCTCCTCACTTTTTCTCAGTTCATTCTGCATCTCTTGTCTTTCTCTCTCATTTTCTTTCTTCATTTCTTCTATTTCTGCTTCATATTTGGCTTTCAATTCTTCTTCTTTTCTCTTGATCTCTTCTTCTCGCTCTTTCATGATTCTTTCTTGCTCTTCTGTGATGTTCTTCTCCACCTGCTGGAACATCTCATTGGTGTAGAAACTTCGTCCATTTGCTGCCACCATACAGTCAATCTTATCCAGCAGCTCAGAAACCTGCATCTGATCTTTAGTGTCTTTGTTATTGAACACATGGTATCTGTGACCACACTGCTTGATGAGGTACTGCAAGCTATCATCACCTTCAATAAAATCTTCAACTCTTGTTCCTCTAAGATCATCTCCTCTGGTGAAAAGCACCATGGTATACATTCTGGATTTGTCTCCAAACATGTCCTGGATCATCTTCACTGCATCTTTCTCCTCTTGAGTGAATCGTCCCAGTTGAATCACCAGCAGAAACACATGTGGTCCAGGTGCTGCCATTGAGACACACTTCACAATCTCCTTCCTGGTCTCAACATTATCAACTCCAGTATCAAACAGGCCTGGAGTGTCGATCACAGTTATCCGTCTTCTGTTGAACTCAGAGGTTTCTTTCTCACACTCTCTGGTCACTGAGCGTGAAGTCAGTTTTGATATAAAAGCTTCTCTTCCCAGTATTGTGTTTCCCGTTGCACTTTTCCCAACACCCGTCTTTCCCAGCAGCACAATCCTCGCAGCAACATAATTGTGTGTTAAACCTAGAAACAGAAAGAGACGAACAATTACTGATGTGAAACACAAAACAAAAATAAAATCACATTTCCTATAGCAACCATGGTTTAATTTTTCCATTTTTTTGTTATGCTTGGCAATTCTAGGACAAAGGTGAGAGGATCCAAATGCAGATGAGCTTTATTGAAGGAATTAACAGGAACCAGAACGACGGAAACCATGAACAGGAGAGAACCAAACACATAACTGCCAGTAAACAGAGAAGACTAGACAAAGATCCAGGGCAAACACAGGGGTTTAAATACACGTTAACAAGGGAAACGGGGGTGGGCAATCAGGGACACAGAACACAGGAAAAGAGCACAGAAAAACTGGGGAAATACATTTCGAAATAAGAATACAAAACACAAGACCAAGACTGGGGAACACAAGCAAAGAATCATGACATTGTTGATGTCAAATGCAATGGATGCTGTGTCTGTGTCAATAAATTATTCTATTTTTTTCCCATTTACAATAAAAATAAGTTGCATGTAAAAAAAATTTCAATAGTATTTACAAAACAAAAAATGTACAATTACAATAAAATATTCTAATTTTAATGTCAGAGCAGCGTGGCTACTGTAAACTGAATGTGTCTGGCTTCCAGTGTCATCCGCTTCATTATTTTAAAGGGGTCATATGATACAATTTAAATTTTTCCTTTCTCTTTGGAGTGTTACAAGCTCTTGGTGCATAAAGAAGATCTGTAAAGTTGCAAAGACTAAAGTCTCAAATCCAAAGAGATATTCTTTATAAAAGTTAAGAGTCAAACACACCTACCTAAAACGGCTCGTTCTAACACGCCCCCACATATCTACATCACCATGTGGGAAGATTTGCATAACGCCGTCCAAATGTTCACGCAAAGAAATAAGGCGTAACTTTTATTCTCGCTGTAGTATTGTTGCCGCCGCCGCCATGTCGTGGAGATGCTGTGCGTTTCGTTGTGAAAGTGAAACTACTTTGTTTGGCCTTCCAAAAGAGGACGATATTTGCTTCATCATGCCTGGAGCTGATCCGTGCTGGTCGCAAACCAGGCACGGCGCCAGAATTTTTTCTCTACCGGTGCTAAGGGGGGGCTAGACCAATATGTGGGGGTGCTAAGAAAATAAATGATATTGATGACGTCAGAGTAAACCGGGGCTATTCAAAATTCTGACGGGGCTATAGCCCCCCCCCTAGCCCCGGTGTAGCGCCGTCACTGGTGTGCAGCGCATTTTATGGAGGATGAGGACTGTTTCCTGAGAGAGTAGCCTACAATGCCGGTGTCTGTTTCTATAAAGTGGGGCAATTCCAACTTTGCAAGGACAGTCTGGTGTTTCTGACTAATAGCCTGTAAGTAAGTTTTCATATTTAAAGAATTTGCCACTGACGATTCAAATGTGAGTTTTGAGCAGGTTTTGTGTTTACGCGGCGCGATACACAACCCAATGCGTAAAAAGACAGGACAAGTCATTATAATCAGTAATTATGTCCCCACTGGATGCAACAAATGTCTAATTTATAATGGGTTTTATTGTTTTTGAATCATCGCTCCGGCCGGACAGGGCATCACAGTATGGTAAGGGGTGTAACATTTCCGTCACATGCTTGAGGTATTCAGCCAATCACAACGCACTGGACAGCTGACCAATCAGCATACGCCTCGCTTTTCAGACCGATGAGCTTTGTTAAAATGGACGCGTTTCAGAAAGGCGGGGCATAGAGGAGAAACAATAATGTACATTATGTGGAAAATAATGTGTTTTTTTTAACCTTAAACCGCATAAACACATTGCATTACACCAAATACACAAAATAATGTTCTTTTTAGCAACATCATATGACCCC
>NW_015536663.1:0-5401 GCF_001515605.1 Sinocyclocheilus anshuiensis | reverse complement strand
ACACATTGCATTACACCAAATACACAAAATAATGTTCTTTTTAGCAACATCATATGACCCCCTTTAAACTTCACAGGTACTGTTATGCCGCTTGAAATTGCAGACTGGTATTTCATACCATATTGTTTTAATTACAGTCGTAATTACAAAAACACTGGTTTGTAGCACAAATACTTTTACCGTTTTCTGTTATTCTTCTAGTTATATTCACAGAAAACAGTTACTTACGTATTGCAAAATTAGGTGGATGTATATAACAATTTAATTTACAGGATCTTCATAAATTGAATAAAAACAAAGAAATGCACATTATTTATTCATCATTTTGTAAAAGTAGAGTTTAAAAAAATGAATTTTTCAAAGTGATGTGAATGAAAACAAACTTCTCAAGAAGCCCTGATCACATAATGTCAAACTCATACCTGCTGTTGATCGAGTATTCATCATAGATCTTCTCAGTTCCTCTATTTCAGCGCTGTGTTTGTTTCTCTCCAGTTCTACTCGAGCCTGAAGGTACATGAAGGTTGTGTAAAAACTTCCTCCATTCTCTTGTACCATGTTCTTCACATCCTGCAGTAGATCTGGAATCCGTGAGCTGTTCTCCAAAACAAACTGACGACCTTCAAATGACTGAAGACACATCAGAGTAGATGAAATACTATGTAGACTACTTTTACTACTAATCCGTTTACTAAACATGTTCTTCTCTTGGATTATAAGAACCATGAGGTGGTTTTTGATCCTCGAGCTGAATATCCTCTGGATCTCCTCCATTTCTGCTTTGTCTTCATCAGTCAGTGGAGCATCAGGAACAATGAGGAGGAAAACATGAACTCCAGGATCAGAGAGACACACAGTTGAGAGTCTGATGCATCACGTCCTCCTCTGAGAGCCGAGACAGAGCTGGAAGCTTCACCAGACTGATCAGATGAGCATGAAGCTCCACGTCTCTCCTCACACACTCTTTCTCTTTCTGGTGCAAGGGGGAAAGAAACTGCTTTTTTCCTCTTATAAGTTTTGATACGGAGGCCTTCAGTCTTCCATCACTTCCACACAACACAACACACAGCTTCTGTTTCCTGCTCGCATGTACACTTCCTTAAACAACAACACCAAAAAAAAGGTTACAGCAACATTTTCAGATATATTTTTTAATTATATTCATTTTAGTAAATGTTATAGCAATTGAAAAACTTACTTGGTTCATAAACTTACTCTTTGCTTGCTCACGCTCATGTCTCAGATCTGGAGTACTAACTGTAAAAAATGAGCAAATACATGAATACAGAACAATTCTCAATGTCTCAAACCTATGATGCTGCCTACAGTTCCTATATTTAACCTTAATTCACTCTGCATGTATTTACTATGAGACATTGCAAAACATATATTACGATTCAATACGCAATGATGCATCATAATTGAAACCGTTGTACATTACAGCATCTCATATGAGCGTCTCTGATCACATTTAAAGTACTGAGAGAGATATTTATATGAGCTGCTTCTTTAATTAAACAAACTGACCCTGATAAAGAAATCTGGTGCTTCTGAATCCTCTGGTGAGTTTTGAGTAGCTCTGATCCATCATGCATAAGTAAATCAATCAAATGGCTATACACAAAATGACTTGGCCTGAATTATACTGCAAGAAAGATACTGTAGTCAAGGCATAAAAACTCTCAATACTACTACCGATATTGACAGAATCACTGTTTTTGGCCACCCACCCAAAACAGTTGAATGTTATATGAGTTCCTAGTATTTAGTAACCTGGTGCTGAATATGTAATAGCAAAAGTAGGAATACTTACAAAAGGATAGTTTTGGTATATTATGAAGAAAACCTTTTGCTTCCTTTTTCTCTGTATGTGTATGTATGTGACTTTGGATTTTCCATCATCTTCATCCGAATATTCCTCTTCCTCCTCTATTCCAACCCAGTCTCACGGCAGTTCGTGATATAGTCACCGGGGGTGTTCCATCAAGGTGGATAAAGGAAAAGCCTGGCTTAGGAACATTGCAGGGAAAAGTTGCAGCAACGTCAACTGGCCCGTCTCAGCTCGACTCAAAGCGGGCTGATGCCGCCGCTGCAACTAAGCTTGTCAATTTGCCAGATGCTGATTTTAGAATATAAGGCATGGCACCTGTTTCAACAGTCAGTCAGCTTGTAGCAAAGTCAGCTGGTCAAGTTACTAAACTTTCGCCTGGTTGAAGTTTTGGATGGAGGAAAGACAGGATCAATTCATAGATTTGTTTGAGGAACAACTGTGTCTGCATGGCACAAGCCTTAAAATTTACTCAACTCTTCAGGGCTGCTTATGTACTCCACGCACAAGCAGAGTACATGCTTATTCAAGCCTGGTTAAAGTCAACGTTGACTAGACATGGCTAAATTATGTAAGTGGAATGGCTTGAGCCTGCAGTGAAAGTCAATGTTAATTCAAGCCAGGCTTTTTCAAGAGAGCACAGCTTTCATTAGCTGCGTTGATGGAATATCCCCATTACTGTTACTCTTCATAATTTATTTGTGTATTTATTGATGCTTTACACACCTTGTTCATTCTAAAACAGCTGAGCTTCACCTTATCCTACCTTTTGCATTTTTGTTTTTCTGTATTTTCCCAGATGGAAGCTGCACAAAGGACTGTGTTGAAGGAAATGGACTCGCCTAGTATTTGTGTATTTTTAGTATGCTAATTGATTTACCACATCAAAATCTGTATGCATTCTATATTGTTGAAAATTAAACCTGTCTGTAGACAAGCAATTGCCAAGCAATTCAGTAAGCACATGAATGCTCCTTGAAGATGCCCTCTTTGTATAGGTGCACCAATCTCAGCCAGAAATGTTAACTTTGCACATATGATATTACCAGATGTAATAACATGAAATGATATTTGGGTAGTGTATTCATATTCCTTTAAGACAGACTCCCCTTGATTGCGGTAACCCCGTGACCTTTCCTCTTGTGTAAAACTCAAGGCTAAACTTTTGACTTGTATACAACGAATGTCTGGAAGATCTGGAACAGATTTCTAAGTAATTTGCTGAGCATTCTCAAGCTTCCCAGGCATTGAATCTTGTCAGTTTTGTTGACCTCATGACATTCCCTGTAGCACAACCCTCAGACCATAATGTAAAGTTCGATATTGTCCATTGGGCAGATTTGCCATGAAACCTGGTAAGCAAATTCATGAAGATGACTTTGGTGACCTCATGATGTTTCCTCTATCACCACATTTAGGTTGAAATGTAAAAGCTTATTCTTCATTACTTGCATTTTCCCCACATTCGCTTATTCTGCAGTGCAGCAGCAGAGGGTCTGTGCCTTTTTTGTCCAGAGGGGTATTATAGGATATAGGGGTATGGGGTATGATGATTGTAACTGCTGTGTAACTTTATATTACTGCGCCATAGAACATAACCATCTTTAAGAAAGAATTTGTTATGATGTTTATTTCGTTTAAAATTGGTCTGTCACTGTCAGTTTTACAGTGTTTTGGCGGGTCCTTAAAAAGTTACACCAGTTATATCGAATTTAAGGCCATAAAAATGTATTAAATGGTATAAGATGGTCCTAATTATGATTTTTTTATGATAGCTTCATGTGACGATTTAACTTCAAAAGGCCGTGATTTCATTGAATAAATGAGCCCTGCATGTTTTAAAGTCAGATGCTGTGCTGCTTTGTGTACTGCCGTTACCAGGGAACCCTGCTGATAGAAAATGAATTGGCATTGTTGTTCAGACCAAATAAAAAAAATCTACAATTATTTTTACTTAACACGCAATATTTAAATATTTAACACGCATTTGTAAATGTGAACTGGTAGATCAACAGTAAGCTCATGCTAATGCTTTACAAAATTCTAAACAATTGATATAAATAAATAATAAAAATAAATTGATATTTTATGTTACTATATTAACATAAATGATTGATGATAATTGTTTAAATTAATGATACTTTTGACTCGTCTCTTCTTAAAAGTAGTTGAAATGTGAAGTTTATCATTTTATAAAACTTTGTTTTTGTGAAAATCTTGTCTCTGAACTGTAAATCATGCGTTTCACAGTAAAACATGCTTTTTGTTTCATTCACTCATGGTATACATTTTATTTGTGCAGGTCGTAAAAAGCTCTTTAAAAGTCTTACATTTGATTTTCAAAATCCTGCAAATACACTGTTATAAGCACATTGTACACTTACATTAAGTACTTGTATAATGGATTAGATAGTATGTAACAGAGAAATTATGTTATAGTTTTACTTTATGTTGCATGTTAATACAGTTGACAAATAACTTGATTCCCTGTTCTGCTGGTGCTTTTCAAGTGAACTTAAGCACATGGTCCAGTGTTAATAAATACAGCCTTATGGATTGTTTTACCAATATGCATACTCATAATGTGGTGTATTTTCACTGGGAATTGTTGTGAACGACCAAACAATAAAGTATTTCCAAAGATGAGCATTTCATGTTTTCAATTAATTCCCAGCGATATCCTCTACGTGATTGCACAGATACTATTCAAACTGAACTGAGCTGGATGAGGACATCACTCAATCAATGATGAACTGCCTTTAACTGAAAATTGAGTTTTTAGTATTGTCCTTCTGCAATATTGACACACTATTTTCCTATTTGATACTGTAAAGCTGCTTTGACACAATCTGAATTTTTTAAAAGCACCATAGCATTGTTTAAAAATAAAATGTGATTTCATGGTTGAGGTAATAGCTGGAGGAAAAAGGAAAAGGATATAAATTAAGGATATTCATATGTGGAATCTTGTTTCATTTGACATAAACAAACAAACAAAAGGCTTATTGTATATACTGTGCCTTCAAAGTGCTCTCTGAAACCAGGTCTGGAACAGCTTGTGTAAATGAAATGAGAAAATTAAAACTTTGTCATAGAGCTAAACCAAATACATCATTGGAAAGGTCTCGACCTGGAGAGTAACATATGTCAGTATGAATATTCTACATGGCTCCTGCTTGCTAAATACTGACCTTTGAACCTCAAACTCGGACCATGTTTGAAGGTTTATAATCCAGCAACAAGAAGGTCTACAGACATGGGACCAACTGTTCTAGAGACCTCTGGACCCCAGCTATCATGTGAGCATAGTCACTATTGGGCACCAACTGGGGACGCTATCAAAAGTAGCCCAAAAGCAATGTTCTCCCATTTAATAATTATACTTTTAAAATCTGATAACACCAATGTCTTCTCCAGACCCTAAAACCCCTAGGAGTTCCTGCAGTTTTATACTGCAATCTTCTAATTATGGGGAATATACCAATGTATTTAAAAACTACAATTCCCAGTAGAGACGCTCATTTGAAATTTGTACTAAACGTACAAATCAGCGTCCATATTTGAAGTTCTTTC
>NW_015536662.1:0-2933 GCF_001515605.1 Sinocyclocheilus anshuiensis | reverse complement strand
CTCAACACAGCAGACTTAATCTTATCATAATCTAAACTGTCATTATAGTGATCTGTTGACGGAGACGGAATCCGGAGCTCCTCACGCCACAGAAGCAAACGTCAAAGTGAGCTCCCATGGGTTGGTAGCGCCGCCCTTTTTAAAGTCATCCGCTTCAGGATCCACCAATCACGTTCCTTGATGAACAGCCAATACCTGCACACACGCACCAGTACACAAAACAAGACCCACACAAAAATAACAATGCCGGGGATCGTAACACTAAAATGAAATTAAACAGTTGAGAGAGAAACGCGTGTAGCTCTTATAGGGACAGTAGCTACTAAACTTGCTGCCGACTGTCATTAAAGGGATAGTTCACCCAAAAAATTTAATTTCTGTAATTATTTACTCACTCACATTTTGTCCCAAACCTGTATTAATTTCTTTCTTGTTCTGAACACAAAATAATATATTTTGAAGAATGTGGGTAACCAAACAGTAGCTGGTCCACATTGACTTTGATAGTAGGAAAAAAATACTATGGAAGTCAGGTAGAAACAGTAGCTGGTCCACACTGACTTTTACAGTAGGAAAAAAATACCAGCAACTGCTTGGTTACCCACATTCTTCAAAAATAACTTTTATGTTCAACAGACGAAATAAACTAATTCAGGTTTAAAACAACTTGAGTAAATGATAGTATAAAAACGAAACACTATGACAGAATTGAAAGACAGATGACAGAATTTTCATTTTTGGTGAACTATTCTTTTAATGTTAATAAAGCAACAAAACACAGAAAAAAAAATCATTCACTGCTCTTGACTGATGAACTTAACATCAGTAAGTTGCTTTAAAAAAAGTATATTTGATGTATATAGTGTATATAGTGTTTTATTTTAATAATTGTTCATTCAATTTCTTGAATGTTACTGCTAAATACTGTACCGATGCAAAGGTAATATAATACAAAATATAGTGTTATAAATGTACATAAATTAAAAAAAAAAATTTAAATGTTAAAAACTTTGGAGGATTTATGATGCTGATGACCATTGAAATGCGTCATCACAGTCTTGTGAAAATGGTCCATAACAAAGATAAAATAATGACAAGGATTTTTATCTTCTCCCCACTTTGGCCTAAATGTCTGCCATTCTTTTTTATTTTATATTTTGTTGAGGTGTAGGAGGTGTTATGTTTCTGCACTCTTCCATTTTTAGCAAATAAAGAAAAATGTTCCTCGTACATAACAGATTGTTTTGTTTAAAACAATTTTTGTGATGGTTTGTATTTTTTGTGCTCTTTGGAACATCAATGTCTGTTTAAGTGATGAACTCTATTACTTATGTTTGTTTTCAGACATGATAACAGACGTTTTATACTTGTGCTACAACTTTTTGGCCTGTGCTACAAAACTTTCAACCTCTGTAGCACCTGTGCTATGTGAAAAAAAAGTTAATGTTCAGCCCTGTATATATATATATATATATATATATATATATTATATATATTAATTGTAAAAATGACTAATAAAAGTTCTTATAGAAGTCTCAGACAAATGATCTAGCAAAGTTTCAAACTGTAAAAGGGGGCTTACTCTAACCTTCATCTCCTCTCTCACCCCTCGGTCCATCACGCCCATCTCTGCCGTCTCTTCCGGGTTTACCAGTGTGCCCTGGTGTGCCAGGAACACCTCCCATCCACATGGCATATGACTGTCTATGATCAGGTTGACTGACATCTGTTCCCGGACCCTCAGGCTCTTCCACCTCCTCTCCTCCCTCAGTCCCTTCATCCACTGCTGTCTGCTTTATATTCTCCTCTAGAAGGAAAAGGAGAAAGATTCCCAATAAGATCTTCCATAGTTTCGTCATACTGATGCCAAATGAAATATCTAAGAATTGAAATAACCATGTTGTAATGATAAATATGCTTGTATTGTATGTCTTATATAACACATGAAATGTCACACTTCACATATTATGAATTGTTTGTTATGAACACAATGTTATAACTTAACCCCAAACCTAAACTGCTTGATGTGACTGGCTTTGGAAATTTCAAAACATGTTAGTGACATCAAACCAAACTGACATAAACATGTTTGATATGTTTTTTGCTGATATACAGACTATATTAAAAATGACACTATGAAAAACTGCCTTTCTTACCTGGTCTGTATGTGTATATCTCAAAAGCACAGAACAGTAAGAACAACCACTGAGCAACACAACCGCCTTTGTTGGTGAAGTACTGTCATCACTGTGTGCTTTTCTGAACTATAATTATCCAAGTCTAAATTCTAAAAGTATTTATGGCTTGTTGAACAGCAGACCACTTTATCCAATCTGATACTAGTCTGACATACCTTGTTAAAAGAGGGTTTGTTTTCTGCTATATGATTTAAATGCTATGTAAGCAAGAGAAACAGAATTATCAAGTGTCACGGCAGAGTTTTTTCTTTATCCTTCAAAAGTTTCATGCACTGAAACAAAAAAATAAAAATAAAGGTTAAAAAAAAAAACATTCTCTTTTCATGTATGCAGATTCAAAATGCCTACAATAAGAGTGTAATTGAAATAATAAATACTTTATCTTTTTTTTTTTTACAGATAGAATGTGTGAATGATTCAATATGACCTGTGTACACAGTTTGTTAAAATTTTAATTCACTTTTCCTTTTCACTCAGGAGTCAGAGAGTCTAATTCTGGAAGCAAGTTGTGCATTTAATGACTTCACTACATTGTGTTTTCTTGGTAAGATAATTTCTGTAATAGTCTATCATTTATATATGTCTCATCCGCATTACAAAACAAATTATTCTTGTGGTATCTTGGTCCCATCATATTTGATGAAAAAATAATAGCATCATTTAGTTTCATTGGAGCAGAATATTCTGTCCTATTAAAGGGGTCATATTATGCTTTTTTAAAGATCATTATTTTGT
>NW_015536661.1:0-2246 GCF_001515605.1 Sinocyclocheilus anshuiensis | reverse complement strand
ACTTTCAAGCATGGCAATCTCTTTCAGCATCCTTACACCACAACTTCCATCTCATACTGACACATCTAGCCCATAGCTAGTGGGCATTTATAGTGATGGGCAAAACCATTGACAGTCACGCAAGCTAACAGAAATTAAATTCATCACAAACTAAACTATATAACTATAATCAACAAATTATTTATTAGTCATGTGTTCAAATTCAATCATTGGTAAAGCATTCAAATTTTAAAATAACAAACAATCCCCTTCATCCTCTGCACTTGGTTTCTCCCACCTCCCATAATGCACCACAGCACAGATATTCCAGACATTGCATTCACATAATGTATCTCATAACCCTGTACTTCAGTTACATCTGATCAAATACACATTAACATTCTTTTGCTTGGGTTGAACACATATTTTTTTGCTTAGTTGGAACAGCAGCTACGCTCATTTTTCTCTATTTCCTTCTCTGTTTCTGCCACGGGATTGGCATCATGTGGTAACTAGGAATCACACAAGCTTCAGTCTGGATCCAGCCCTTACAAAGACCTGAGATGACCGAACACCTGAGAAGAGATGATGCCAACCCCTCAGACAACATACAAAACTACCAAATTTTGCTATAAGTTTGATCGCAACATATAGTCATTGCTGTTAAAAGTGTTCACCATCTGTTTGATTACATGTCATTAACTAACTGCTTGATTTTACCGTACATTTCTGTCATATGGACATCAACTTGAGATAGTCACCACTGATAAGATATTACTAAATATAATATAGAAACTTTAATTTTCTGTAAAGCTGCTTTGCAAAGATTTACATCGTGAAAAGCATTAAAAAAGAGACATTGCAGCAGTGCCTATAAAGCTGCTTTGCAAAGATTTGCATCGTGAAAAGCATTTAAAAAAAGACATTGCAGCAGTGCCTATGGTTTTTCATCTGGTTTGCAGTAAATTGGCACATTTTGGCTGGTTTGGATTATATTGTTTTTCTAGTGGTGGTGAGATTAAGCTTCATAATTTTGTAACTTGGGCGGTGCTTTTGTTGAACAGAGGGAAATTATGGAGTTATTTAGACTGAATAAAAGAGGGTGAAAGTGATTTATATGGACTGGACAGAACGCAGGGGAAGTTTAAAAACAATATTTCTCTTCCACTGGTTTCAGGCTGAGTGGATTCCCCAAAAGTGAACCTTTTCTCGAAGCACTGCAATCAAACAAAGCTTCGAATGTCACCAGTGACGTCACTTCACTAAAACGATACAAGCCGATACAGTCAACTGTCAATCAGATTTGAGGGTGGGGTTTATTGATATAGTCAGAGATTATGCCACGCCCACTACTGGTGGAAAACCAAGTTTTCATTTTTATTCATTCCTATGAGGAAAATAGGGACAAATATCCAATAAATGTGTCTATCTTTGCAACTAAAAAGTGTTTTTCTTTCACTTCAAACAAATCCAAAAACCTGGAACTAAATATTTATCACCTGCAAACAAAGGAAGACTGTTCTGGTTGCAAGCAACATCAAGAGGAAATGAAGATAGATCTGTGGAACCTCTCAATTGAAGGGGGTCGCACAATGGATGAGAAGCGCAGCGCCTCCTAGGCTGACTATGACTTCCTCCTAGGCTAGAAGATCTTGTATTGTGCATTTTTGCCGCACAGAGCGGGAAACTTCAAACGCGCATTTAGATGCAGCCGACAGAAAATCCTGCTGTGAAACAGAGCGCCATTCACATAGTTTTCCATTAAATTACATTATATTTGTCCCAAATGATTGTTAATGTACATAATGACTTCCTCCTAGGCTGGAAGATCTTGTATTGTGCATTTTTCAGCAATTTTCATCTGTGGCTTGAATCAAGTCTGGCTGCTTCATATAAAGAGCTATACTAGGGATCACGTTTTCTCTTTCATGTGGCTTGAATAAAGTCTGGCTGCTTCATATAAAGAGCTATACTAGGGATCACGCATTCTCTTTCCGTTTGCTCTGTTTTGTCAAACACTTCAAACTCATCGACACCACTTTGTTCATTAAGTGAACTTTTGCCTGTTTGGTGGTTAGATTAACGGTTTTGTCTTGAATGATACCTTTGAGTTGTTCTAGACGCGGCGCTGCACTGCTCGTCCTGTGTGCAACCAAAAATTATGTCTGACAATTTATTACATCAAAAAGATACAAATATAGGTTATGAATAAATTTTTTTTTAATTATGTTGAATAAAATGCCAAAATATGAAGAATTCAGAGCATC
>NW_015536660.1:107139-113194 GCF_001515605.1 Sinocyclocheilus anshuiensis | reverse complement strand
TATATATATATATATATAAGCAAAAATGCAAAAAAAAGAAATAAATAAAATGCAAATTAATGGACACTTTCGAAACAAGTTAGAAAATGTCCATTGTCACATTGTCCAAGCATCATTATACTACTTATTATTAATATATTTATTCTTATTCTTATTAGTAGTAGTATTGTTCGTGTATTTTTTATTTTAATGTATATTTTAATATTTTGGTGAAAATAATTAACAATTAGTAATTATTAGGGGTCTAACGATTCACTCGTTTTCTCGATGCATCGATTACAAACCCTGACGATGCAATGCATCGATCTTGAAACATGGATTTTTGAATCGTGAATCATCGATTTAAAACGCTAAGAATCGAATGAATCACGATTTTCTATAGCGATTCAATGCTTTCAAAATATATACACATTAAATTACTACAAGCAGGAATTAATGGAGACCTTGAACAGTTTTCGTGCCTCGCATCTCTCCTTCACACGCTGCACTGTTTACCGCCTGCAGTGACTGTCACAGGATTGCGCTCGCGCTCCGTTCGTCTCACTGACGCAGCTAATGTGTAATCTCTCCTTAGTACTCGTGGCCAGTAATGCTAAAATTAAGTAGTTTTACGTAGTTTTTCAATGGCTCTCGGTCATGGCGACGACATTACCTAAGCAGTCGAAGGCTGCGCATTTATTGCATGGACGGAACAAAAATGTAAGTGTCTAAAGCATACGCACAGTTCCGATTAATGATAAATGTGTTTTAACAACGTTGTTAAACCGAAAGTACGAAGGAAACTGTTAAAATTATCACAGCATTAACAACAACCTTGAAATAAGAGCGCAATAATCAGATGCATGAAAGTAGCGTTCATTGCTATAGCAAACAGACATCGGGTGGCATCGATCTTGAAACATGGATTTTTGAATCGTGAATCGTCTGTTTTGGACAGTAATCGATTTAAAACGCTAAGAATCGAATGAATCACGATTTCTATAGCGATTCAGTGCTTTCAAAATACATACACATTAAATTACTACAAGAACGAATTAATGGAAACCTTGAACAGTGTTCGTGCCTCGTATCTCTCCTTCACGCGCTGCACTATTTACCACCTGTGACTGTCACAGGATTGCGCTTGCGCTCCGTTCGTCTCACTGACACATTTTTTGAGCAGCTGATGTGTGATCTCTTCTTTAGTACTCGTGGCCAGTAATGCTAAAGTGAAGTAGTTTTGCTTTTCTGTAGTTTTTCAGTGGCTCTCGGTCATACCGGCAACATTACCTGAGCAGTCGAAGGCTGCACATTTATTGCATAGACGGAGCAAAAATGTGTCTAAAGCATACGCAGTTCCATTGAATGATAAATGCGTTTTAACAATGTCCTTCAACCGAATGTACGAAGGAAACTGTTAAAATAACCACAGCTCTAACAACAACCTTGAAATAAGAGTGCGAGGTGTATCTGATAATCAGATGCATATAGCATTCGTTGCTATAGCAAACATACATCAGGCGCGTTTTCTTTCAGAATCATCATTCGCCGATGTAGAGGAAAAGTTAAATACTATAGCATTTATTTTATTCGTGCTCATAGAACTTAAGACGTACCAGGCTATATCTGCAGCTAATCTGAATAAAAAGCAGAATGAACTGAAACGTTAACACAATAAACACAATAAATAACATTTATGAATGATGCAGTGCTAATGGGCATCAAAATCATTTATTACAGTACAGAAACGATAGTATATTTTCTACCTTATTTTGTGCAGAAAATTTGAATAATTGATTGTAGTATACAAAACAATCATACAATTGCCATTAGGAAAAAAATTATAGATTACAAATGATTGATTATTCTCCAGCAGTGTATTTGATTTCTTATAGCAAATTCAAAGTAAGATATAAGAAAATAATTATTTGTAAAAAAAAAAAAAATAATAATAATAATAATACATAGGCTACATACATAAAATTATTGTATTTGACATTTCTGTCACTTCTGAAATGATGGCTACGCCCCTGGCGTGACAAAATGTTAGCCTATACTTTTAAAGCTCTTTTTTAAAATCTTGGCTTACATACATTTCTACGTATGTCATAGCATCATTAAACTAGCATCTAACAATGGACAAAAGTGTTTTTTCTCTCTCTAACCTATGGATCTGTAACCATAAAGGCTGCTGTGTAATTTGCCCCCTGACTAAGCATTTAAAGAATTTAGGGGAAGCATTTAAATAATCCTGTGCATGCACTTAAAGAATGCAGAATCAAATCGTTATAATCAAATCGAATCGTTCTGAATTGGCAAAAATCGTTCTTGAATCGAATCAAAAACCTATGAATCGTGAATCGAATCGCTGTCTACCGAAAGATTCACAGCCCTAGTAATTATGTTTGGGAATCTTTTGCAGTTGTGTTAGACTTTTGCTTTGGGAAAGATTAAAAATACATTGTGTATCGCCAGCTCTTGAAGTGCATGTAGAGAACTGACTTCATTTGAAGCTGTGAGATTCTTGCTCTTGCCTCTTTGTGAGAAGTCGTTCCTCATTCCTGTGCTGAAAGTGTAGCATGTGTGTGTGAAGGGGAATCGTTAAAACAGTACAAAGCTGGTTTTTCAGACCTTTATGAGACACAGGAGAACCGCTGCCTGTATGAACTCTCTGGTGCTCCACAGACTCTTATTCTCTCTCCAATCTAATGCACGTCTGGTTTCCATGATTCCAGCGCTCCAGACTCTCATTCAGATGGATGTCATGCTGCTGGAGTGACGGCTCAGTGTTATTAACCCTGCAAGCTTTGAGTTTAGTCAACATCAAATACATTTGCAGTCTGTGAAACAGCAATAAAAACATGTACTGATGAATCGCTCACAATTAGACCAGGGCCCTCATTTATCAACAGTGCGTTATTGAGTGCGTAAGCACAGTTTCACGCAAAGTGTGTGATCTACCAACTTGTACTTATATGTAGGAATGTGTGTAAATATAAAGACAAAATATAGAACCTTTTCTATGCACTGTTGATAAATGAGGCCCCAGGAATGTGTAGTAAATTGAGTTGATATGTATTTCATGTTGACTTTAATCACGCTTGAATCACGTGCTTGTTCAGGAACAGCAGATTTAGCGAAACAGAAAATATCGCTGTTTAAAAATGAAAGATGGTCACACACTCCTGAAAGTTTCTGCTTTAACTGTCCGTAAATGTGAACTATATAATCATATATAATTAACACACGCTAACATATCACTTTACTAAACTCATTTTATGAGGTGATTCAGTAACCACGAAACCGTCCTGTTTTTATTTTATTTTCCCCACTGAAAGGTTCTGCTTTAACTCTTCGTAAAAGTGAACTATATAATCGTTCCATTAGCACATGCTAACAAATCACTATAATAACCTGATTTTATGAGGTGACCCTCCTGCTTTGGCAGGAACATTTTATTTTTTATTTTATTTTATTTTATTTTTTATTTTATTTATTTTTTTTATTTTTTTTGTATTTTTTTATTTTAATTTTTAATTTTTTAATTTAATTTTTAATTTAATTTTATTTTATTTAATTTAATTTTTTTTATATTTTATATATTTTTTTATTTTACCCCTGAAAGGTTCTGCTTTAACTCTTCGTAAAAGTGAACTATATAATCGTTCCATTAGCACGTGCTAACAAATCACTATAATAACCTGATTTTATGAGGTGACCCTCCTGTTTTGGCAGGAATGTTCATTCTCCAGCTAAAGGCTTGAATCTGATCCAGCGTTATGCAGTAAAATAATGCAGGATGAATACGTGCTGATTGGTGCTGATGCACTCCAGTCTGTTTGTGTGCTGCACTCATCACAATAAGCGTCCTACATGGTGTTCTCTGTTTGGGGGAGATTTCAGACGCGTCAGGAGGCTCTTAAACTCTAAAGTATAGATTATTCTTCTTGTGAAAACAGCAGCAGGAGCACAGCCGCTCAAATCTCTGAGCTGAAACGCAGATAATGTGGCTCTCTCAGCTGCCGTTTGGCTCACAGCTTATTTTGGAGCGATCCGGAAAACTCTGCATGAAGCGATATATGATGTTTCCATCTCAAACCTGTTAATTTCCCTGTTGAGCTGACGCTCTGCTGTTTTCATCCAGGGTTCGTACAAGGTGCTTAAAGTGCTTGAAGCACTTGAATTTGTCTTTTTGAAATTTAAGTCCTGGAAAACCCTTGAAAACAGACATATTTATTAAAAAGGTATAAAGTATATCAGTATAAAGTTGAGTTAGTGGTCAAATCTTTGATAGTGCTTGCATTATATTGTTCGGTCTTTTATTGCATGTGCTGTTTGTTTGGGTTTCATTTGGGAACGCATATAAAGTCTGACGCGCTTTGTGTTGCACTGTTATCATTTACAAACGTGGAGCACGTCTCCATCTCAGCAGCTCCGTCGACAAGATGCTTAACATTTATCTGGGAAAACTGTATGCTATCTCACTAGATTTATAAAGTAAATCATTTAGAAACCTGTGCCAGCACAAGAGAATATTTCTACATGCGATTTGTTGTACATCTCGATTTCAAAATAAATGTTTAAACCCTTGCATGTGACCAAATTTTAAAATTATATGGATTTAAACGTTGTTGAATCACGCTGTAAAGTGAAGTATCGCCAGGCCGTTGGCACCCTCTGCAGGTATTTGTTATAATACTTAATGTACTTAAGCTGGTTAGGTTCATATTATGTATAGGCATACTACTTTATTTAAAATATTTTAACAGTGTTGTTCAATAAAGCCATGTGATTACTTGGTTTTGAGATTTTATTTGAACCAATTATTATTGTCTCATCGTTAGTGTAATATATATAAATGTAGTAAAGCCTGTTTTTCACTTAGGTCTACAAAGCCATGTGATTACTTGGTTTTGAGATTTTATTTGAACCAATTGTTATTGTCTCATCGTTAGTGTAATATATATAAATGTAGTAAAGCCTGTTTTTCACTTAGGTCTATTTTTATTACTAAAAAATATCAGATTACTTGATTACCAAAATAATTGTTAGTTACGGCTCTAGGTTAGTTCAAATATTTCAAAATACAACTACATTGTTTTGTGGAGCTCAGCGTCTCTAAACTATAGTGAGCCCTTTTACATTACTATAAGGTTACAATTAACAACAGAGCACAAACTTAAATTCAACTACTATTTATTTTTAACTATAAAAATCAACACTCAATGTATTTAAACATGTAAATTGCACATAATGCAGTTTTTAAATTAACTTCTAATTTATACAATTTCAATTTGTTGTTGAACTATAATAATTTACAGAGTGGCTGTCATAACTTGCTTCATAAAAGATTTATTTAAACATAGCCTACATTAAATAGCCTAATTAAGATATCACTTACAGGTAAAGTGAAATATATCGTCTAATATTTCGCAAAATGCTCTTCACTAGACATTCTGAGGTGAATGAAATGCTACGTGACATTTTGTTTACAAGCTGTTTTAATGACGTCTTTCCGCAGTTGAAACACTAGTGATTACGTGAGGGGTGAGATGTTCATTCATGGTATATTTCACGTTAAAACTAGTAATAAAGATTTTCGATAGTTGAAATAGTTGAAAATTTTCGGTATGAATACGTGTACCGTTACACCCCTAATATATACAGTAGATATATATATATATATATATATAGAACATAGAAAAAAATGATTAAATAAAAAAATGTATAGTATTATTTTATTGGTTGTATTTTAATTATTTGCTTATTTATATTTTATTTTATTTTTCTTTGGAGGGTTACAGTTAGATAAGTCTGTATATTTCTATCTTCATATAAAAACAAATTAACTGTATTGTAGGTTGTACATACTTTGTGAAGTTTGTGTATTTGCGCATTTTTAGAGTATTTTATTAAATATTATATTTTTATTTACTGTATTTTTGTATTTTATTTATTTTGATGTTTCTTTAACATTTTTTCTGTTTATTTTATTTTTAAGTCATATAATTGTCTTCACATAAAAGCACATGAACTGTATTGTAGATTGTACATACATTATGAAGTGTGTGTGTGT
>NW_015536660.1:105984-106961 GCF_001515605.1 Sinocyclocheilus anshuiensis | reverse complement strand
TGTGTGTGTGTGTGTGTGTGTGTGTGTGTGTGTGTGTGTGTGTGTGTGTGTGTGTATGGAGAGTGACTGATGCGGTGCAGAAAACAACAGCGTCTCAGTTTCATGCGTCTGACTGTTGATTTTGGCTCATGTGGTGTTTTGTTCCACCTCCGCTGTTTTTCCCAGCGTGTTTCCTGGAGCGTCCTGTTAGCTTGTGTTGTGTGTATTTGTCATTTCTCCTGTCGCAGCTAATCATACGGAAATAGTCATTATTTGTGCTGTTTGGTTTGGTGACGTTAGTTTTGCAGAAATAACACATTCAGCTTTCATAGATGAAACACTTACTTTCTCTAACTGGATATGAACGCTAATTTAATTTGTGTAGTAAATCACAGTCACCCTGCTGGATCTTTATGAGATCTAATCTGCCTCGAAACGGCACATATTAGTGAAAAGGAAGCAGTTGTTAGCGTCACACTTCTTGAAGAGCATGTGTTTATGGTCATGTTGTGTGTGTTCAGCGTGTTGAAGCGTGTCTCTGAGTTCATGGTGATTTTGATGTGGACGCTGGGTATTAAACGTGTTTCACTGCAGCTTTCCACTGTTCTCACACACAGACACACACACACCCACACACACACACACACACACACACAACTCTCACACACACACACACACACACACACATACACACACAGCGGTCTGAAGTCTGACTACACTCTCATAACACACTCATTCTGGCCATCAGACAATCATCGTGACACATGGACTCCAGTGTCCCATTGGCTTGGGTTGTGTCTTTCATTGCATGCTAAAATCCCAATTAATCATGTATAATGACTGTAAATATTCTGCACTGTTTCAAAAGTAGTGCCTCAAGACTTTGTATTTTATTGAAGGCAATATATTTTAATGTTTCACAACCCTTTGCACTCTCTGGAACACTGTTTGCCTTTGTTCCCTTCATTTTTTATTTTATTTTATTTTATTTTATTTTA
>NW_015536660.1:98491-105968 GCF_001515605.1 Sinocyclocheilus anshuiensis | reverse complement strand
ATTTATTTACTTTTTGTTTTTAGTAATATTTTATATATATATATATATATATATAATATTATTCTTTTATTTTTTTATTTTTTTCAGACCAGATTCTTCTACATTGTCTGCTTCCTCTTCACTGCTTTTTTGTATTTTATTTTATTTATTTTTTTATGTGGTATATTTTTTTATTTTATGTGCTTTCTCATTTTATTTTATTTTATTTTGTTGAATTTTTTTATTTTATTGATTTAAAAAAAAAATATTTTTTTAATTATCTTCTATTCCAACATGATTTTTCTATGCTAATTTTTTCCTGTGCTGCCATCGTTGTGCCACAGATGCTGTCGGTGGAGTTTGCGTTTGTATGAACAGGATGATTCTTTACAGACAGGATCTGCAGGTTGATCTGAGCTGCTTGCACACCGTCTGCTTCCTCTCCTCTGCTTCTATTGTTCACATTTGTCGGGGGAGTGCTGATTATTGCTCTTTGTCTGAGCTCCTTTAACTTCCTCCTGCAAGTGTTCTCTTTGTGCTGCCAGCTCCATCTTTACCCCTATTATGAGCAGCACTGTCGGGCACAAAAGAACAGCTCGGCCTTCCTAATATGGAAGCGATTGAGGATTCGCGGAACGGATTCGCAGAGTCACAGCAGTTTTTGTAGGAAGTGTGGCCTGTTTGTCGCCCGCTCGAGGACGGAGGTTATTTACGAGGAATTTTGATGCTGATTAATGAGGACAAATGAAGCCGTCTAGACAGTGTGACGAGAATCAGCTGATAAATGAGAACGTAAAGTATGTCTGCGGGTTTGTGAAAAGCAAAACATCTCCAAATGCACAAACCCTGATGCACTTTGACTGGAGGTTTGTTGACACAGTCATATTTCAGATTGTGTTCGCGTCACAATGATGGGAAAGGGGCTGAGATAGACACGCTTTGCGTATTTAATTCATCACACGTCTGCGTTTATGTCTATTTAGCCTTTTAATGTATATTTATTTAGCATTTTTAATCAAATATTTCTGTTAAAGCAACTTTTTTATCAATCTGATAGAATTCTCTTTGAAGTCTCTTCTGCTTACCAAGGCTACGTTTATTTGATTAAAAATACAATAAAAATAGTAAAAATAGTGAAATATTATTAGAATTTAAAATATCTGTTTTCTATGTGAATATCTGTTAAACTGTAATTTATTTCTGTGATGCAGCGCTGAATTTTCAGCATCATTACTCCAGTCTTCAGTGTCACATGATCTTCAGAAATCATTCTAATATGCTGATTTGCTGCTTATGAAACATTTCTGATTATTATCAATGTTGAAAACAGTTGTGCTGCACAATATTTTTGTGGAAACCGTGATACATTTTATTTTTCAGGATTCACAGATGAATAGAAAGTTCAAAAGAACAGCGTTTATTTGAAATAGAAATTTGTTATAACATTATAAATGCCTTTGCTGTCACTTCTGATCAATTTAATGCATCCTTGATGAATAAAAGTATTTATTTCTTTACTTTTTTTTTTACATGTGCATTTTTCATGTGTTCATTTGGCAGATGCTTTTATCCAATAATTCTAATTTAATCCAATAATTTACATCTTAAATCCGGCTAAAATGGTCTGTTTTTGAGGTTAGTGCAACTAATTACACATGCATGTTTGTTTACATTTATTTATTTAGCTGACACTATTTTCAATTTCTCAATTATAAGTTGCTTTGGATGAAAGAGTCTTTTCTAGTGTGTTCTAAAGTAAAGACGTGATGCATTTTGCCAATAAGACTTCTTTTTTCATCTGTTTTAATGGAAATGTGCCTTGTGGAGGGATTTCTCCCATTAGTTTTTCCTCAAGTCTGATATAAACTAGATCCTAAACATGGCTCTGATCCTTCACTGTCATAAGAGAGCTAAACGCTCCTCAGAGCCTCCAAACCACCCAAAGATTGATCTGGAAATCTCATTTGTCACCTCAGACACTACAGCAAAGTGTTTTCTCTCAGTGATTTGCTCTCTGCTTTATTTATGGCCGTGTAATGTAGCATACAGTGGAAGGTGCAGTTTGTTTGAATGGCAGCCAAAATAGAGTCATTATTCAAACTATATTACACACACACACACACACACACACACACACAGATATAAGCTTCTCTCAGTCAAACTTGGGACATTATTTCCATATTGACTTTTATTAATTCAGCAGATCATTGTTGTACAATCATGAGGTCTTATGTTAAACGTCTGTTTTGTCTTTGCAGATCTTCCAGTATCACTAAAACAGAGACTTTGCAGGTACGTAAACTTCAGACTATGCAGTTATATGTAATGCGTGTCCTAACCAGGCGCAACCTGACATTTATAGTATCAGATAATGTGGCAGTAAAATGTGATTTAAAAAAATTAATTAATAAGTGTTTAAATGTACAACAAAGTGCTAATAATTACCAAAAAGTAACTCATGATTAAGCCCTTTTTTATGTTGTTTTTATTTTTTTTGTTTATTTTTTATTGTGTCTTTTTAATTTTTTTATTTTTTTCATTTTATGTTGTCATTTTATTTAATTTAGTTTTTAATTTAATTATTTAATTTTTTTTTCTTTTTTTTTCTTTTATTCAATTTTCTTTTCTTTTATTATTTTCCCTTTAGGGCAGGGTTGGATTTAGTCTGTAGTCTTTATAATTAGCTTCATATGAAAACAAATGATCTATTATATTGCATGTTTGTATATATATATATTGCAAAGTGTGTGTGCATGTTACATTTTTACCAAAAAAATGATCTCACTATAAATGCCTTTTTAATGGTGTACAGGCAATTAAAGGCATCATTATGTAGCTGATGACAACAAAAAGTAGTTCTCCATTTTTGATGTCAAAATATAAACTGACATATGCACATTAAATAGGCTGACAGAATATGATTGAGTTTGCTTAAATCATTTATGGCCTTTTCCTAATAAAAAGGTGTTTACATGACATTAAGTGTCAAACAAAAAGCGAAATGCTGTTTGAAATTACATAATCACAGCCATTAAGAGCATATTTTAATATACAGTGATGTTTGAACCAATTAGATATCACTGTGGGCGGGGCCTCTCTGTGCATTGTGACAGAATATAAACGAGGCAACCAATCAAATGTCTCGCCACACATCACTTTTGTGGCTTAGCATCACGTCTGGTGAGGACACGCATGCTGATTGAGATGCCTGATCTGCTGCATGACACTGAAGATCTGTGAGGGATTCTGCTCCCCCTCATTACAGGCCGTTAGTAGGAGAATATTTCAATTATACCGTCTCATTTATTATAGTTAACTAAAGCAAAAACCATACAAATATTTACTGAAATAAGATCAAATATTAAAAAACCTTATTTCATTTCAGCTAGTTGGCAAGGCATTTTCATTTAGTTTAACTTGATGTACTAAAATAACTAAAACTAAAACTGAAATAAAAATGAAAAACTATAGACAAAATAAAAATTAAACTATAGACAAAAACAAAAAAAAGACGAAAGGACAAAATGACACAACTTTAATATAAAAATTAAAACGGAAACTAATTCAAAGCATTTAATAAAAACTATAATACAATATAATATAAAATTGAATTGAATCGAATTGAAAATAACATTGATTCACAGATTATGAATAAAATCAGTATAGACATATTTAAAAAAGAAACTAATTAATGTGACAAAACACACTAAAACTTTAACTAAAATTTAAATAAAAACTTAATAAAAAATAATAAAAACTATAATAGTATCTCAATGATACTAAAATATCTCTGACTCTCAGATATTTGTAATTTAAAATATGTACAGGGTAAATATCAGAGAACCCCCCCCCAAGGCCTGGAAATTATTTATATCAATTTAATTGAAATAATAATAACTTCATTCATAATTCATTAGCAAATCTGTGAATTAGGGGTGTCCCCGACTAAGGATTTTCATAGTCGAATCTGAATTTTTGAATCTTGCCGATAGTCGACTGATAGTCGAATCATATGTTTTGGGGCGGGGGGCAAAATACATTAACAAGAGTCAAGTCAGACATTCGACAGTTATAATTAATGACGATAACACACAGGGAAAATGTGTAACGGACGCCTCGAAGACACAAAAATAATGTTTTATGTTTTGATTCAAAGATAGTTAACATTAAACGTCAGCGAAACCCTAAAAATTCACAACGTTTTTTACAACAGTGCTCTCATTATCACGTTATGTATACGACAGTAGTTATTAATGTTCTGCATTTCTGTTTTGAGCTGCGTGCACTGAAGATGACCAGAAGCAGCAGGTTTTTAATCAGTGGGATTTAACTCATAATTTATCTCATATAGAATCCGCTTAGTTATTTATACAACATAACGGTAATATTACGACTTATAGGCTATCTGCACAAAATGCTCCGAATGCACATGAACGTGTCTGCGCGGCTCTGAATGAACTCCTTTTGTGAAAGCGTTCTTCACGCAACAACGTGCAGAAACACGGCAACTAAACTCTAAAAATTCACAGCGTTTTATTATAATAGTGTTCTCATTATAATGTTATGTGTATGACAGTCCCAGTCATAGTTATTAATATTCTGCATTGTTGTTTGTCCTGCTCGCGCTGAAGAGATAATCACCGTAGTACTACAATGAAGCGCTTTACTGCAGCCCAACTCAACCAAGTGCATCTTATACGAGATAAATAATATATACACAATATATATAAACCGCCTGACTTGGTATCGAATCAGGCTCCTCCTATCGAAGCATCGAATCTTCGACTATTCAGGGTCACCCTTACTGTGAATCTTTTTATATGTTATTTTAGTATCACTGAGAGACAATTATAGTTTTTATTAATGCTTTGAATTAGTTTTTATTTTTATATTTTCTGTTTTCCTTTTAATATGAAAAAGTTAGTAATTTTATTTTTATTAGGTTTTTTTTATTAAAACTATTATAATATTATAATTTTATTTCATATATAATATAATTAATTTTATTTAATATAATAGTTAGTTATAATTTTTTTATTTCAGTTTTAATTATTTTAGTACATAAACATGAACTAAATGAAAATGGGAAACTAGTTTAAAATATTTATTTAAAGTTTTTATAATTTAATTTATTGTATTTCAAGTAACGGAAATGTTCTTTTATGGTTTCAGTTAATTATAATAACCCTGATGTGAATTAAAATTAATAAAAAATTCTTGTAATCAATTAGTCATGATTCATTGCAAATTAATTGACCACAGACTGTGCATGTGAAAATTCAATTCAAGTTTATTTGTATAGCGCTTTTCACGATACAAATCGTTGCAGAAGCAGCTTTATAGGAAATTAAGTTTCTACAATATATCTAGCAGTAGCTTGTCAGTGGTGACTATTGAAATCGATGTACATAAAAAGCTGAAGTGAGCGTTCTTTAGGGCTGTAATGAGGGACTCCTGCATGCGTGTGCCGTGAGCATGTGTTGCATGTGTTTCATCACTTCTGTAGGAGGAACCACAGGAGATCATAAAGCCGGTGCCCATCAGCCAAACGCCTGGGGCCTCCACCGGCCCCGCCAGCATTGCTTATAATAAGACGGCTCGGCCCTTCGGCGGAACGACTAACACCGTCAGATCGGTCAGTCCCAAAGCCTCCATCCCCTCCGCCTCGTCTGCCTTCACCCCAGCCGCTCCGTCCCAGCAGCCTGGCTCCGCCCCCAAACCCGCCTCTGGCCACTCCCCCTTCACTAACTCCTCCTCCACACCATCCTCTGGCTCCTCCTCCCCGGCGAGAGTGCTGGCTCCGCCCCCGGCCCCCGCCGCCCCTCATTCGTCCGTCTATAACACGCCCATCAACCTCTACTCCAATGAGAACGTGTGCGAGGTGGCCTTGGGCCAGAGGCGTGGCCTGCTGGAGAGCAAAGCCACAGGGGAACAGCACAACGGGTAGGTGGGGCTTCGACTGGCCAATCAGAATCTACTTCCTGTTCTTCATACTTCTGTTTCCTGCGTTTATTCTTCCTCGCTGTTCTCAGAGGGATCGCTTTGATCTGTTGTTCAGAAAGGGTTTTAATGGCGTGTTAAAGGAATATTCTGTGAACGGTATTTGTGACGCTCTCTGTTAACACAGAAAATCATCTCTACTAATGAGAGGTTTAAAAACTGAGGGACCGAGCTGTGTTATTTTAGTGTAATTGAGATAAAATCAGTAGACTGTTTATAGTTTTTATTCATATTTAGATGTTTTTTTATTTGTTTTGTTATTGTCTGTTTTGATAAAAAAAAAAATTCAAGTTTTTTATTTATTTATTTATTTTTTTTATTGTATAGTTTTTATTTAATTTTTATTTCAGTTTTAGTTTGTTATTTTACTACCATTTTAGTATCAAATTAAACTAAATGTTTGAAATGTTGAGATCTAAAATCAGTAAAAAAAAATCTGTAAAAATCATAAAAATGATTTTTTTTTAATATACTGTATGTCAGTTTAAGTTTGTTTTATTTTAACCTTTTTTTTCTAAATTAATTCAAAATTATATATTTATCTTAGTAGTAGCACTAGTAGTAATATTGAATTAAAATATACATTTTTAATTAGTACTTTTGCTAAACCGAAAATGTATATCAGTATGATTTCTTGGCACACAACGATCATTTTTTCATTTAAAAGTTCTTATTTTTATTTAAAAAAAAGTTTTTTACTTTTATTAAACACATTAACTAACATTACTCTATTATTTGAGTAATAAATATTACAGCTTATTTTAGACATTAGGAATTGTTTAGAAATGTCATGAATGTAATTTCTGCACCACTAACGCCACCAAACTGAATTGGAAATGTAAAGGTTTCCAGAATCATTTCATTGCCTTCTATTGGTCAGACAGACAGGAAGTCCCGCCCCAAACTCACGTTATTGGTTGAATCAGTGTTACTGCATCAGGCTGCTACAACAAACTAGAGCTTTTAGAACTTTTTAATGTCACATTGTTGCAGTCAACCTACCTTTACATATCTTTAAGATGTATTATTAGATGCTGTATATTATCTTTGATATATCTTCTCAACTGGTTGAAAACCATGGGCATCGAGCCCATGCATGTAATTCAGCTGGAATTAAAATCAGGAATAAAATGTCAAATATGTGTGTTGTGAAGAGTCTAAACCTTGTGTTTGATGTGGGACTACGGTTTCAGACAGATGAATTCTGCTCGTCTGTTGCTGGTGTATAATTGCTGTTTGTTTGAGTTTGCTCACATAAACAGTGCTTTATGGATAATTACATCACGCCCCTTCAGTTTGAATTATTTTCTGTGGTAACCGAGAGCCTGTCACAATTGCTATTCATAGTTGAAGTTGTAAATAAAGCAGAATATTGGCTCTGAATGCCGTGAGAGAGGGAATCGCAGTATCCACACACAGCTCTCTGTGGGGAAAACTGGAAGCCAATGTGAAAAGTGATGGTTCTCCAAAACAACTGTGTGTGTGTGTGTGTGTGTGT
>NW_015536660.1:96470-98424 GCF_001515605.1 Sinocyclocheilus anshuiensis | reverse complement strand
GTGTGTGTGTGTGTGTGTGTGTGTGTGTGTGTGTGTGAGAGAGCGAGTGACCGTCTGTGCCAAAGACTTACTCAATGAGATGAGATGCTAGTGTGACTAATCTCATGCTTCACCTGTACAAAATCTGTGCTGTTAGTCCTTTTATCAGTTTATGGTTTTTTAGTTTTTATTTTGTATAATTATTATTTATTATTAAACTTACTATCTTTTGCTGTATTTAAGATGTTTAAAATATTTTATATATATTTTAACGTTTATTATTATTATTATTATTATTATTATCATCATTAATTGATTTATTTTTATTTTATTTTTATTTAAACTTAAATATTAAATATTTGTATTATTAAAAATATAAAATAATACAATGTATAACATTTTTTAATTTATTTCAGATATTTTAATTATTATTATTATTAAATAAATTGGCTTAAATTTACATATTTTTATTAAAATATTAAATTATTACATTTTTATATTTTGTAATTACAGATATTACATTTTTTATATTTTATTATTATTTTTATTATTATTATTCATTGATATATTATTTATCTTATTTTTTATTTAGATTTAAATATTGCATTATCTGTTGTTATATGTGTTATATGTTAGATATTTTAAATATTTTGTTTCATATATATTTTCTAATTATTATTATTAGTAGTAGTATTAATTGAATTATTTATTCTTTTACTATTTTTTATTATTTTGATTTAAATATTAAACGTCAGCATATATAACCTTGCTTTTTTAAAAATGTATAGAAAAAGCACACTTCTCATGTGTCTTCACCGGATGCGGTCTTGTTTTCATAGACGGCTTGTGTTTGCTCACTCGCTGTAGTTTTGACGTGGCAGTCAACAGCAGATCAAAGAAAGCTGGTAAAGCGTCATCTTGTGTCTGAGAGCGAGCGCCTTCCCTCTCATGTGGTTTCACTGATCCCATAAACGTAAACCGTGTGTCCACATGCTGAGACTCGCATAAACAAGCGTTCTGCGTGAAATTCTGACCACAGTAGCTCGTTCTGCGCAGCTTTAGATGGATCGTGTTGAATGTCAACATGAGGTTTGTAAAGGCTTTGAGGTCTGATGTAAATCCTGGAGGTTTTGTAACGGGTCAAAATATTTCTGTGAAATAATTGCTCGTGTCGTCTCTGCGTTCGTGCTTGTTTTGGATGCGTCCTTCACAATATATTATTATGAGCTTCCTGGTTCCAGTGATAGTGAAGTCAACAGGAGAAATCCCTGCGACGCTGATGGTCTATCCAGAGATCCTCTCACCCAAAATCACATCACTTACACTTGATGCTGTTTCAAAACCCCTGTGACTTTGTTTCTTCTGTGAAACTCAAAAGGAGATGTTTAGTTGAATGTTCACGCTGCTCTTTTCATAAAGTGTATATAGATGCCGTCGAAAAAATTTGGTGTAGAAACTGTTTTCACTCAGAAATTGCTAGTAAATCTCACAATTACAAAGACACAAAGTAACATACTGAATTAAACGTGAAATTTTAAAGACTAAAATAGTAGTATTTTCAACCATTTTTACTGTGTGGGTTTGAGATATTTTTATGATGTCTTCTGTAATTTTTGGGACTTGGATGCTTTTGTTGTATGAACGGAAGCAGCTTTAAAATTGAGCTGTTCATCTTCTGTTGTGTTTTCTGTTGTGATGCGTTTTTATTTTGATAATGTTTTATTTTAATATTTTACAATTTATTAGTTTTATTTATATTTTTTATTATATATATATTTTTTTTTTTTTACTATATTTTTGTTATTTTATTAATAATTTTTTTATTTAAAATTTAGAATTTACATTTTTACAATTCAATTATTTATTACCAAGTGTTGTATTTAGACTACTGTAAAAGTATTTTTTCAGTTTTACATTTTTATGATTCAATTACCTATTAGTAAGTGTTTTTAGATTTTTTTTTTTTTCAAATTAT
>NW_015536660.1:75780-93999 GCF_001515605.1 Sinocyclocheilus anshuiensis | reverse complement strand
TTTTTTTTTTTCAAATTATTTTTCAGTTCTACCTTTTTATTATTGAATTACTTATTAGCACGTGTTTTTTATTTTGAATTGATTTTATTTATTAGATTTTATTTAAATTTTATTACATTTTTTTTTAATAATTGTTATTTATTACCAAGTGTTGTATTTAGACTACTGTAAAAGTATTTTTTCAGTTTTACATTTTTATGATTCAATTACCTATTAGTAAGTGTTTTTAGATTTTTTTTTTTTTCAAATTGTTTTTCAGTTCTACCTTTTTATTATTGAATTACTTATTAGCACGTGTTTTTTATTTTGAATTGATTTTATTTATTAGATTTTATTTAAATTTTATTACATTTTTTTTTAATAATTGTTAGCCAGTGTTTTATTTCCATTTTTTTAAATATATATTTTACAATTATTTTTCAGTTTGACATTTTTTTCTTATTTAATTACTTATTAGCAAGTTTTTTTTATTTAATTTTAATTTAATTACATTTTTAATAATTGTTAGCCAGTGTTTTATTTCCATTTTTTAAAATATATATTTTGCAATTATTGTTCAGTTTGACATTTTTATGATTCAATTACTTATTACTAAGTGTTTTGTTTAGATATTTATTTTTTTTTTACAATTATTTTTCAGTTTTACCTTTTTATTATTTCATTACTTATTAGCAAGTGTTTTTTTAATTTTAATTTTATTTAAAACATTTTAATAATTGTTAGCCAGTGTTTTATTTCCATTTTTTTAAATATATATTTTACAATTATTTTTCAGTTCCATTTTTTTAAATATATATTTTACAATTATTTTTCAGTTTTACATTTTTATGGTTTAGTTACTTATTAGTAAGTGTTTTATTGTGTTTTTAGAGAGAAGAGAGAAAGTCATATGGGTTTGGAACAACATAATAAAACCGTGAATAATAACAGATTTGTAATTTTTGGGATAACTATGCTGTAGTCTGTTGTGTCGTAGGAACATGATGTTCCCGTCTGATTGGAAACATCAGTGAGTGGTTAAAGCTAAGCTTCTGTCTGACAGTAAACACATGCGTTTGGTGTTTGGAAACTTGTCTGCTGACGGCTGTTATTGTAAACTGGTGTGGTGCTTTCTGTCCCATCATCCCAAAGACCAGAGATTCCCAAACAAACCTCTTAGACTCAAATATTAACCTGAAGCCCCCCTGAGATCGTAAGCTAATACATAAATAATTAAACAACACGTTCGCATGTTCATGGTTCTCTGATGTTTGGTTAATAGTCGCATGACATGCAGATAAATTAAAAAAATATATTTTTTTAGTAAGTGTATAATTTGGCATTGTATCTATTTTATTTTAACATTTATTATTTAATTTGTTTATTAATTGGTTGCATTATTAGTACAGTAATTATTTTAGTAGTTTAATTTAGTTTTTAGGTTTTTATGATTTAGTTACTTCATTAGTATTTTTTATTTCAGTTTGTTTTTATTTTAAATTTGTTAATTTATTGTTATAATTTATTTACTTTGGTAGTAAGTGTTTTATTTTGATTGTTTTTTAATTTATTTATTTTATTAGTAATTATTCATTATTAGTGTTTTCTTTTGATTGTTTTTATTTTAAAATCGTTTATTATAATTTCATTTTAAGTGTTTTATTTTGATTTGTTTTTATTTTACAATTATTTAATTGTAAATTTTTATGATCTAATCACATTATTTTTATTTAAAAAAATATTTATTTTAATTTGGCATTGTTAATGATTTAATTACTTGATAGTGTTTTGATATTTTTTTATTTAATAATTATTTATTTTAATATTTAATTTTGATTAATTATTTACTTAGTTTTATTATTATTATTAAAATTATTTTAATTTTACTTTTTTTATAATCAAATTAATATTAAATATTTTATTTTTATTTGTTTCTATTTTAAAATGTATTTATTTTAATTTGTATGATTTATTTACATACTGTTCTATTTTTTATTTAAAATGTTTATTATTAATTCATAAATTCATTTTACATTTTATGATGCACTTTAGTAGTAAGTGTTTTATTTTGATTTGTTTTTATTTTAAAATTATTTATTTTCATTTGGAATCTTTATGAGTTAATTATAGGCTGTAGTTTGTGAAGGCCTGTGTTTGGTGTGCAGTGAGTGAATGTAGACGTGACGTCTGTGTTTCCGGCGTCTGGTTGCTGCTTCTCATTTACTATGTGTATAGACGTCAGCCTCGGCAGGAATGTTTGTCAAATTCTCTGCTTGAGTTTCCAGCTACGTTTACTGACTCAACCAATTAGTATCTCGGGAGAAGCAGCCGGAGTGAGTTTTGACTCGTGTTCTCACTCAAATTAACCTCATTAACTCGCTGATGGAGGGAAAGGACCGTTGGGTCCTGTGTGCTGCGTTTATGGACTGATCTGAAAACACTGGGAGTTTGTTTCAAACACACATGAAAGCTGGACACAAGATGTGATTTCTGTGTCTGTGTCTGTGTGTGTGTCTGTGTGTCTGTGTGTCTGTGTGTGTGTGTGTGTGTGTGTGTCTGTCTGTGTCTCTGTCTCTGTCTGTGTGTGTGTGTGTGTGTGTGTCTGTCTGTGTCTCTGTCTCTGTCTGTGTGTGTGTGTGTGTGTGTGTCTGTCTGTGTCTCTGTCTCTGTCTGTGTGTGTGTGTGTGTGTGTGTCTGTCTGTGTCTCTGTCTCTGTCTGTGTGTGTGTGTGTGTGTGTGTCTGTCTGTGTCTCTGTCTCTGTCTGTGTGTGTGTGTGTGTGTGTGTCTGTCTGTGTCTCTGTCTCTGTCTGTGTGTGTGTGTGTGTGTGTGTCTGTCTGTGTCTCTGTCTCTGTCTGTGTGTGTGTGTGTGTGTGTGTCTGTCTGTGTCTCTGTCTCTGTCTGTGTGTGTGTGTGTGTGTGTGTCTGTCTGTGTCTCTGTCTCTGTCTGTGTGTGTGTGTGTGTGTGTGTCTGTCTGTGTCTCTGTCTCTGTCTGTGTGTGTGTGTGTGTGTGTGTCTGTCTGTGTCTCTGTCTCTGTCTGTGTGTGTGTGTGTGTGTGTGTCTGTCTGTGTCTCTGTCTCTGTCTGTGTGTGTGTGTGTGTGTGTGTCTGTCTGTGTCTCTGTCTCTGTCTGTGTGTGTGTGTGTGTGTGTGTCTGTCTGTGTCTCTGTCTCTGTCTGTGTGTGTGTGTGTGTGTGTGTCTGTCTGTGTCTCTGTCTCTGTCTGTGTGTGTGTGTGTGTGTGTGTCTGTCTGTGTCTCTGTCTCTGTCTGTGTGTGTGTGTGTGTGTGTGTCTGTCTGTGTCTCTGTCTCTGTCTGTGTGTGTGTGTGTGTGTGTGTGTGTGTGTCTGTGTCTCTGTCTCTGTCTGTGTGTCTCTGTCTGTGTCTGTGTCTGTCTCTGTGTGTCTACACATAAAATATACTGAACCATATTTTGTGGACAAATTTGTATCCAGAAGTAAGCTAAACATGAAAATCTCCCTAAACCTTCTTTTGGGAACGTCCTCATTTGTGAAAACTGTATTAAAGTAAATAAAAGTGGAAAAAAAAAATAATAATGTTTATGTTAGATTAGGTTAAACCGTAGAAGTCTATGCAATGTCCCTATGTAGTAGTCTCTATTTACCAGAAAATGTTGGACATTGTGGGGACAAAGTTTAAGTCCGTATTAGGAAAATGGTTTATAAATTATACCAAATTATGTCTGTTAGGTTTAGGAGTAGTGTTAATGGATAAAATATAAAGTTTGTACAGTAGATAAAATATCATGTCTATGGAGACTCCTCATAAAACACAAAAATTCAACAAAAGTGTGTGTAAATGTTGCACTTGTTACTTTAATGTTTAAAGACATCAATATTACCTCTCATGCTCTGATATATTCTGCTCTGTCTTGACTTTCTCAGAACTGAGACAGTCCCATGAAAAGGAAATGCAGACTCTCAATGCAACACTGAAGGAATCAGAGGACACATTATCTGTAAGGCGGTGACCAAGAGCTAAAATTCTCCACACAACATCCGTGTTTCCTGCTCACTTTTCCTTTCTTGTATTTTTGCCCTGTCAAAATGTAACAAACATTTTCATATCAGTGCATTTTTCCTCAAACAGAATCGAATTCAGAAGCTCATGACGGAGAATAACAACCTCAAAGAAAAGCTGGATGCTGAGGTGAAGAGAAGGATGGATCTGGCTGAGAAAACACAGGTAAGTTATCACTCCTGTATAGCTCCCAAACATGTGTTATCAAACAGACTTAGCCAGTGCTATTGATAGTAATGCGTCTCTGCTGTGTAGACTGTATTTCCATGAATGACAGGTTAATATTAGACTGGTCTTTCCAATCAGAGTTAAGGAGATTCCGGAACTCTCAACATTCTGAAAATGCATGCGAGGGCATTTAGATAACTACCATGCATAATACTGTAAGACCCTGTACTATAAATAGTGTGACAATCCTGCACAGGGAAAGTACATATATCGGGGTTTCTTCAACTATGGACACTTTCGACCCTTAATCTGTTAGAAAAAGTAGTGTCTTACATTTATGCATTTAGCAGATGCTTTTATCTAAACGCTCTTAAAACACACTTTTCACATTTTCACATAGTTTTAGATTGTTCACCAACAACGCCAAACAGTTTATATTCACACTCAACAGGAGAATTCTTTATTTGTGTGTGTGTGTGTGTGTGTGTGTGTGTGTGTGTGTGTGTGTGTGTGTGTGTGTTTGCACTGATGAAGTCATAGCATGCGTGTGTGAAGCCTGAAACTTGACCGCATGAACGCAAACGCTGATAGATATAGCAGTGTGTAAGCAGGCATTGCCAAAAAAAAAATATATATATATTTTATGTACTGTATATTTTTGTCTTAATTTTTCAGTATACATTTTTAAACATACTTAAAATAAGATGCATTTAGTTTTGAAGAAAAATTGTTTAAGATAATAAGGCTTATTTTAGATGTGTATTAATTTACTATTTTGTAATAAAATGTTTATTTAGTTAGCTATTTTAGTTATTTATTTATCAGATGGTTTTATTTACAGCGACTTAACAATACATGCCATTTTTTTACACTTATTTTCATTTAGCAGATACTATTATTCAGAGGGACTTAAAAATAGATGTAATTTTTCTTTTATTTTTATTCATTTAGTAGATGATTTATTCAACGTGACTCAAAAATAGATGTAATTGTTCATATTTTTATTGTATTGCATTTATTTAGCAGATTATTTTATCTAAAGTGACTTAAAAATAAATGTAATTTTTATTTTATTTTAATTTATTTAGCAGACGCTTTTATTCAGTGCCAAAAATAGATATAATATTTTTATTTTATTTTTAGTCATTTAGCAGATGCTTTTAAAGTGACTTAAAAATAGATAAAATTAATGTTTTTTTTATGATATGTTCACTCATTTATTAGATGTTTTTATTTAAAGTGACTTAAAAATAGGTGTACTTTTATTTTTATTTTATTTATTTAGCAGATGATTTTATCTAAAGTGGCTTAGATAAGCAATACAACAAAGCAGTTCATCCTAGATATATTTTCCGAAAATGCTCATCTTTTACAATTTTGCTTGTCTCTAGTCAAATTACTACAAGGATGTTTTTCTTCAGATCAAGTTTTGAGAGGGCGAGTCGGTGTATCATTAGCACTGGTGTTAGTTTACTGTCCGCATGTTTGTGAACACGAGTCTCTTGTGTTTCTGTCAGAAGTGCATGTGTGTGAGTTTCTGCATGAGGTCTGATGGTGTTCAGAAGCGCTTCAGATGTCTCACTCTCTCTCTCTCTGTGTCCCTACAGGAGGAGCCAATGACAAAGTTAGTGTACTAGATGCTGTAGTGTTCTGCCATCATCGCTAACCCAGCAAACACACTCACAATCATCTCTTTCTCAGACTCTAGAGCTCCTGAAGCTGTTTCCATTGTGTCAGAGGGTTTGCTCATGTCAGTCAGCGTGTCCGTGTTTATTCCCGGCAGTGAGCGTATAAATAGCAGTGACATTGACCTTCGCATGTATTGTTACAGAGCAGATTCCCAGAGAACAAGTTCATCAGGAAGACCAGCGCAGGTCAGCTAGTTAAACTCATGAGAGAGTGGAGCCATCTAGTGGTGATAGTTGACATTGACCAAACAAAATCAGATTCATGATGCATTCTGCATTTTGAGCTCATTAAAATTAGACTAAAATTGAATTAAAATGGAATTAAAAAAGGATGATCTGTTTGAAAAATTAAAAATATATTTTTTAAAAATCTAAATTTAATTTTGCAATTCTATTTGGTGCAACTTTTTAGGGTTGTTATAGTAAACTAAAGCCATACAAAACATGTTCATTACTTAAAATTAAATAAACATTAACTGAAATAAAATGAAATGAAAAAAAGCTTAAACTTATTTTAGTTCTTATTTTAGTAAAATAAAAAGGAAAAAAACTATATATTTATATATAACTGGAAATATTTGAACTGGATCTACTAAAATGAATAAAACTAAAACTAAAATAAAAATTAATAAAAAAAAACTCTATAGACATTTAAAAAATAAGGGGGTCTGAATACTTTCCGTACCCACTGTATATATACATATACACACATATACAAAGAAAACAAGTAGATAGAATAAAAAAAGAATATAGAAAGCTAGTGTTAGAGTTTTGTTTTGTTTTTGAAGAAAATAAGCAGTTACAAAATGAACAGAGAGTGCAAGTGATAGAGGGTCAAGTGTTTTATATATATACAGTAGTAAAATCTATATATTGAATAATATGTGTCAAATAATGTTCTTAGCCTTTTCTTCCTGTGTGGAAGCATCCCAGCCAGAAACTACTATACAGGTGCATCTCAATAAATTAGAATGTCGTGAAAAAGTTCATTTATTTCAGTAATTCAATTTAATACACGAGTTTCACAATTTGAGTTGAATTACTGAAATAAATTAACTTTTCCACGACATTCTAATTTATTGAAATGCACCTGTAGTTTACTATGAATGAAATGGAAATTATATTAAATTAAATACAATTAATTGTGTAACTAAAATACCAATAATGCCCAGAATAAAAAAACTTAACGTGTGACTTTTAATTATAAACAAGCCCGAAAAAAACAAGGACTCTTATTTTGAAATGTCTACACTATTGCGGGCTGATCCTTCAGATGAGAGAGAAAATATGCATTCTTACAACCGTCTAAAACATATTATATAAAGGTCATAAAGTAGACATTGTCATAATTCTAAACTTGAGTTCATAAGCAATTGCTTGGCATAAATGTGCTCTGTTCATTGATTGAGAATCACTTTGAAGCAGTCTGAAGCGCGAGCCTGTTGAACGTGCAACAGCGCCGCCTTGTGACACTGCAACGTGCAGCGCTCTTTTTTTTTTAATGAAATAATTTTGAAGTTTAATAAGCGATAGGCTGTATCGCGATTTATGTTTTTCGATCCCCAAAATAAGGCGACTTAAAATGATCATTAAGATGTTTGTTTTACCATGTCGAGCCCTGTGTCTGTGAAATATCTGCCACGTCTCTGCAGCGCAGTTCTCGCGCACACAGAACGAGCAGATACGAAATGTGTAGGGCGAGGGAAGATTTTCCACTAGTTAATCGATCGCGGATGGTTTCATTATTTTGGGCGGATAAAAAAAAAAGCATGAGGATAAAAATAATAAAAGCAAAAATGTTTCTCCATATATACTTGGGCGGCCCACCCAAGCAAAGTCTATGTGTGGGAAGCACTGCGTGTCAAAGTCAAAACCCGGTGCGGGTGTTTTTATATCACTGTATTTCTGAAGGAAACCTACTGTCTTCAGAAAATGTTTAAGATGTCCAACTAAAGGACCCCACAAAGTATTATAAACAAGGATGTGTTATTTACTTATTTATTAAATTATTTTGGATTTATTTATTTGTTATTATTGTTTATAAGTTGCTTTTGTAGTCTATTTGAAGCAAAATTCATATCACAATATCTTGCTGACTTGCTGTTAACTGATTGTATTTCTGGAAAGCACATTGTACATTGTGTCTGTGTCTGTGTGTGTGTGTGTGTGTGTGTGTCTCAGAACCGCTCGTAAGCCCATGCTGGAGCCAGAGGAGAATCACGTCTCAGCTCTCAGTGATGCCAGTAAGAAGCGTGTGATCGAGGACACGGAGGACTGGCATCCGCGCACCGGCACGTCTCAGTCGCGCTCCTTCCGCATCCTGGCGCAGATCACCGGCACAGAGAACGGTACACACTCATTCAGCCCTTCATTTACACTCCTATCAGCTTCACAGCTCAAGCTGAAAGTATTTCTCACTTCTCTCCTCTAGAGCAAGCTCAGGAGAACCGGCCGGGGAAGAAGTAAGTTCTGCTGTCGTTCTCATCATATCTGATGTTGCTCTGTCTGATTGTTCATAATCTTCTGTCTGATCAGTCTGTGCTTAAACCTTCCTGGCATTCAAGGAAATTGCTAGGAATCAAATGGGATCGTGGGTAATCGGGGCTGTTTTCTGAACGCACATGTTCTAAAATAATACTGTTCTATAATTTGAAGTAATATAAATTGGTTACAAAAATTATATTAATGAAAAACAAATAACAATATTTTGATATAAATGATTATATAATAAAATTATGAATGAATTATCTGTATTTCATAATACAAATTATATATATATATATATATATAAATGCAAAAGTGCTTATATCGAAATAAGGCTGAAATTGTGTTTAAAATAATATAATATTTAAAATAATATAATGTTTGTCATTTAAAAACAATGTGAATTATTGAATAATTATAAATGTTTATGTGTTGTAATATTAGTTGTTTACCAATCATATTAAATAAAAATGATATATTATTATATATATATTGACGTTTATATAATATTAATTGTTTACCAATCATATGAAATAAAAATGAACACACACACTATTTATGTAAAGTATTATATAATGAGATATATCATATTCACTTTTTTAATTCACTGGTTTAAATGATAAAACTTCAATATTTACGCAAATGTAATTTTGAAGCTGCAAGATGTTTATCTGTTGTTGTTGCTGGATCTGACACATGTAGTCGATCAGAAACAGTTATCAGCTGATAGTGATCTTTATAAGGACAAATATCAGCTAATAGTCCTGATCAATACGTCCTGATCTATTAGCTGTTTTCAACACTTGTGTGCCTGTGCTGAGGTTTATTACTCGTTCACTGTCCTTCTGCTGTCTGCTTTCCTCTAACGGCTGTATTTCCCGTCTGTCTCTGTGCCATCGACCGTCAGGGTGACCAGAGTGGACCCAGAGCTGGTCCGGCCTCAGTACAACAAGCTGAGAGACTGGCATCACGGGGTCTCGGCCTGCGTGCTAAACGTGCAGTAGACCCGCCCACACCTGTCAATCACAGCGGCACGGTCATGTGACCCGCGAGCAAGTGTGTGTGTGTGTGTGTGTACCACTGATCTATATAATGACTGGATTGCTCACTGCGTTCTAAACTGCTGACTGCCGATTGTCTTACTATAGGGAGATGAGAGGGTCTGTATTACTTACTATTGGAGAAAGCGTTACGGCTAACTTGGATCACATGTGCCTTAATAACGAATCACATTACAGCCTTGACGTCAATGAATTTCAGTCAGAGTTGTGCAACACTCAGTCGCCGTTTACGGATCCCATAGGAATGAATGAGAATGCCGTAAGCTGTCGCAAAAAGTCAGTGACTTCTCTTATAAAACTGCATTTCTTTCTGTGTAAACTCTACAAATAATTCAATTTTTGACGGCGGTTAAAAAGCCCCAAAGTAGTGCAATGACCATATCCCATATGTGTCCCTGGAGCACAAAAGCAGTGTTAAGTCGCTGGGGTATATTTGTAGCAATAGCCAACAATACATTGTATGAGTAAAAATTATTGATTTTTCTTTTATGCCAAAAATCATTAGGATATTAAGTAAAGATCATGTTCCATGAAGATATTTAGCTAGTTTCTTACCGTAAATAAATCAAAACTTAATGTTTGATTAGTAATATGCATTGCTAAGAACTTCATTTGGACAACTTTAAAGATGATTTTCTCAATATTTTGATTTTTTTGCACCCTCAGATTCCAGATTTTCAAATAGTTGTATCTCAGCCAAATATTGTCCTATCCTAACAAACCATACATCAATGGAAAGTTTATTTATTCAGCTTTCAGATAATGTATAAATCCTACCTATACCTAAAATATATATTTTACAGTCTCCCGTATGCAGATTGATCATACACACAGCTAAAAGGCTTCTTACCAGTGGCCATCCTTCACAAAACTTAACATCTTGCACAGTTTTATCATAGGTAGAGTGCGAAATGTTTCAATACAAGCATTTCAGTCAAATGTAATTTATGCAATATTTCAAACATTTAACCCATGGGAGAAAATCAACCCACCCATGGTTTAAAAGTAGCTTAATTATGTGGGAAAAAAATACAGATTTGGCAACCCTGCATCCACACGAGCTGCAGGAGTCAAGAATCGGGATCAAGAAGACAGTCCTTTATTACAAAAATGCACACAATGAATGTATGACGACTGTAGAAAGCAAAATCCGAGTCCCGGATATTTTGGGCGATTTAGAAACCCTGGCCGGACGCATTTTCCGGTCCAAAAAGAGGACATGTCCAGGGAAAAGAGGACGTATGGTCATCCTAGTTTAGTGTAAAACATGTTGAAGATTAGCAGATAGGCTGTCAATTCATTAAATGATAAGCCGTTTCCTCTAAAAAAGCTGTTTATTCAGCGTAATGAAGCCTCTTCTCTAAATGGTTCCATAAAGAACCTTTAACATCTGAAGAACCTTTCTGTTTCACAAAAGCTTCTTTGTGGCGAAAGAAGGTTCTTCAGATTATAAAAAGGTAAGAAAGAGATGGTTCTTGACTGAATGCTTCTTTGTGGAACCAAAAATGGTTCTTCTGTGGCATCGCTGTGAAGAAGCTTTTAAGCACCTTTATTTTTAAGAGTGCAGCATTGACTGACAGCCAAAACACCGACCTAAAATCACCCGATTTGAAGCGTGTCAGCCACACGGGATTAATTTTTATGTTGTGTATGTATATTAATTTTTACTTCAGATGTTATCTGCAATGTTTACAGTCTTTTTGGGCAGGATAAGCGATATATGCCAACACCGGTAACTGATCCAACACCAAATATATTTCTTTATGCACGTAATTATGCAGGAATTATTAAACATTAACATATATCTGGTATTACTATCTGAAATTGATTCGAATATACAATGAAAAATAAAATACAAGCCTCTGTTACATTGTTTTATTGTAATTCAAAGCTTATGATGCATCGTCTCGGAAATAAAGCTTTATGTCTTTAAGTCCGTATCGTATATAGTCACCGTTTTTTCTCTGAATAAGTTGTGATGTGTATATTTTTAATGTCCTGATCGAGCAACATCTATTTCAGACTCTTCAAGATTTTGGCGTTTTACTACCGTTTCCATGTAAAATGTTATGTGTTAAATTTAATAATTTAACCAACGTTTAACTCATTACGTGCTTCAAAATGAATGCTGTTAACGAAATCATTGTTGAAACATTTGCAGTTAGCCTAGTGTACGAATAAAAACACACACCTAACAAAATTAGTGAATAACTGTACAAGGCATACAAAGCATAAACCTTTATTCAGATTTCAGAATGAGCACTTTGTCATTTGTAATGCATGTGTTGAGGATCTTGTCCGTCTAATGTTTATCATGTTCATCGCTACTAATGTATATGAACATAAGTTTTTAATAAGCAGGGGAAATTCCCGACATTAAACAAATAACTTCATGTTTAGGACGTTTGCATTGTAAGAATGTACAGGAATACTTCAGATAAAAAAAATGCTGACTTGTTAGGTGATGTTTTCTTATTAACTCTTTCCCCGCCAGCATTTTTGAAAAAAGTTGCCAGCCACCGCCAGCGCTTTTGATGATTTTCACTACAATTTGATGGCCTCCAGTATATTTTGCTGTATGAATATTTGAATATGCAATACACCAAAATAAAGAATAACATGCGTTTTCTTCTAAAAGACGAGATAACTCGTCAATGGCGGGGAAAGAGTTAAAACCATACGATTTCCTATTAATTCAACAGAATGTATAGGAATACTAGGGAATACAGATATGTCGTCATGAGCAATCCAGATCTCTATTATAGATCAGTGGTGTGTACAGTGTGTGTGTGTGTGTGTGTGTGTGAGAGTCATCAGGGTTTTGGCTGAAGGATGTTAGATTTGTATGATGGTCTGTTCTTCTTTGCATGACTTTTATCAGCTGTGTTTCTTCCTGCTGTTCTTCTGTCACACATATAAACCTTTCTCTGATCATCTGCTGTCTGTACTTTATTTCGCGGCTCTGATGCTGCAGTGTTTCTCTCTGAATCTTCCAATAAAGCTTTTCTGTCATATTTCTGCATCTGATGTGTCTCTTCTTTCCTCTGTTTTCTTTTCTTCCTGAACTCTGACTGTTGAAATGGGACAGAAGTGATTTAGAAGTGACTGATAGGATCAAACTCCCAGAGGAACATAATTCTGATTCTATTAACAATTCTATGTTTCCAGGAAGCATTCACATACTTATTTACACTCTAGTAAGTCTTAAGGAAGTAAGAAATTAATCAAGGATGCATTAAATTTATCAAAAGTTGACAGTAAAGACATTTATAATGTTAGAAAATATTTCTATTTCTAATAAATGCTGTTCTTTTGAACTTTCTATTCATCTGTGAATCCTGAAAAATAAAATGCATCAGTTTCCACAAAAATATTGTGCAGCACAACTGTTTTCAACATTGATAATAATCAGGAATGTTTCTTGAGCAGCAAATCAGCATATTAGAATGATTTCTGAAGATCATGTGACACTGAAGACTGGAGTAATGATGCTGAAAATTCAGCTGCGCATCACAGAAATCAATTACTGTTTAACAGATATTCACACAGAAAACAGCTGCTTTAAATGTTAATAATATTTTACCATTTTATTGTATTTTGATCAAATAAATGCAGCTTTGGTGAGCAGAAGAGACTAATTTCAATAACAAAAAATGCAATTATTCACAACTTATGATGTGTGTGTGACTGCACGTTTATGTTTTTTAAAATATAATTTAATAATAATAATAATAGTAAATGCAGTTATTTATTAACATTTTATTATTAGTTTTTTTTTGTATTATATGTAATATGTTTTATTTAATAATAATAATAATTGTTAATTGTAGATGGAGCTGTATCTGTATAGTGTTGGGGGTAACGCATTACAAGTAACGCAAGTTACGTAAATTTAAAAAGTAACACAAAAGTAACGTAACGCATTACTTTCCATAAAAAGTAACTAAGTACCGTAATTAGTTACTTTTTTATGGAGTAACGCAACATTGTAATGCATTACTTTTAAAAGTAATTTTCCCCAGCACTAGTCACTACACCGAAAACCTTAAAGCAGCACTAATGAAACTCAGGGTCGGTTCAGTCATTTAAAATGAATTTTGAGATTTTTTTTTATATGAGATTATGTGACATGACAGACACACAAACCTTTATAGAGCCGTTAGACACTGACACACAACACCCATCTGTGACAGAAGATCTGGACATTTCTAATATTTATTTATTGGAGATAAATAATAGATAAGATTGCACCTCCTGGCCACATATCCCTCTCTCTGTTTCTGTCTCGATTCAGTTTTTCAATCCATTTTTTATCGTCACATTTGTCCTCGGGAGCCTACAAAACTGAACGACACACTGAAAAAAAATAAATGTGTTTGAATCAAAGCTCTGTGTAATGTAGAGATGTGAGGAGGAGAGAAACCTGAGGGCTGATTATATATTAATGTGTCTATTCACTTTAATGCACCTTCATCATTTGCCACAGGCTGTGAAAGACTGCTGCAGTTCTGTTAGTGGACAGTAGGTGGCAGAACTGCATTGGATTTCACCGCTTTAGTAAAGTTCAGTCCATCGTCACTAGAAATAGTGCTGCTAGTGATGAGGAAACCTCTAACACTTTATATACTGTGTATATAGTAAAAATTTCAAATAGCAGTTTTCTACATGAATATCTGTTAAACTGTAATTTATTTCTGTGATTTTCAGCATCATTACTCCAGTCTTCAGTGTCACATGATCTTCAGAAATCATTCTAATATGCTGATTTGCTGCTCAAGAAACATTTCTGATTATTATCAATATTGAAAACAGTTGTGCTGCCCAATATTTTTGTGAAAGCCATGTTTTGTGGAAAAGTTAGAATAATTGACACTAATTGAGCTGCAAAGCAGCATATTATTATGATTTCTGAAGATCATGTGGCACTGAAGACTGGAGTAATGATGCTGAAAATCACAGAAATAAATTACAGTTTAACAGATATTCACATAGAAAACAGCTAGTTTAAATTGTAATAATATTTCAGCATTTGACTTTTTCTTGTATCAGATAAATGCATATAGCAACCGCCCACTTTTACTTCTACCAAAAAATTATGTAAGATGTAATTACATCACATGAATGTAACATTATGTTCTGTAATAATGGGTGCATTTGTCTGCTTTTATTTGTTTATTAGACTAATTTTCAGAAGGCTGTGTGTTTTAGCTTCAAACAGACTCCACGTGGTGATCAATAAAGATTAAAGAGCTCTAATGTGGCCGTATGGTGGCTTTCCGTGGGTAAAATTAATTTTGCAGCGAGTGTGTGAGATGACGCTCACCTGCTGGCGGTGCTGTGCTTCACGCATGTTACCAGCTGCTCAATGCATATGTGCCCTGTGACCTCTGCCATCCCAGCATCCTCCTGCGTTTCTGTGCTTCTGCTGCTCTATTAGGCTGCATGTTTGCACTTGATGCAACACCACAGACAAGTAACAGATGGTGTAACCACAGTATTTTGCGAGAAACCATTTATCTATATCTGTATATATATCTATATATAAATCTGAAAACATGACAATACTTTTTTTATTGAACGTTTATTACTATTTGATTAATTATTGTATAATTTTTATGAGGCTGCTTGAGTGGTACTGACCTGTGAAACTAAAAATTATATATAATTAGTAAAAACTACATTACCATAATAAATATTTTTGTAATTTATATAATATGTATGTTACATATGTTTTTGTAATTAAAATATCTATAATATTTTTACATTTTGCATTAATGACAATTAAACACATTTATTATCTAATATTAAAAATATGTATAATAAAAGATATATATATATTTAAAATATTTAAAATGCATTTACACATTTAATTTCACAATAATTAAACACATTTACTCCTTAAATTCTCCTTACCATATTATCATATTTATTATCCTCAGTGGTTATTCTGATTATGCTTTCATTACTGTAATAAAACAAAAAAATACTGTAATACATTTAATTTAAATTAGCATATATTAAATGCAGTACATCAAGTGCTAGTGTAATGTATAGTATTTTACATTTTAAAACCATTATGTTTGAGCCATTTAAAACAATAAAAATTGGATTACATAGAATACATTCATTTCATGACAATTAAACATCTTGCCAAATAGTCTAATTTTTCATTCACATCACAGATTTTTTTTTTCTTAAAAACATAAAAAAGTATTACTTAACTTTTTCTTACAAAGCATTTGCTTGCATAAGGTACATAAAATGTCTTTTTACTTATATGTTCACAAGAAAAATATTATGTTATGCAACAACAACAACAACAAAAAAACAATATATAAAGTAAAATAACACTGGATGGATCATAATACAAAGCAATGCAATAAAAAGATTATTTAAGTATTAACCAGCTTCTAATTGAAGCCAGATATAGTGAGAAAGGAAATAAAATGATGATTGTTATTAAAAGCAAAGTATAATTAGTTTTTATTCTCACTGTGGGGTGAAGTGTGACCCGGACATGTTGTCGACAGGAAATCTCAGCAGCTCTGTTTTTTAGTTGGCACTGGTTTAGTTCATTAACAAACCATCTGGGAGCGCTCGTATTTGATCAGTCTGCTCATATTTGAGCCAGATCTTCTCCTGTATGGCTCTGGATGGGTGTGGAGCTCTCACACGCTCAGCCTGATGCTGTTTCTGGTTTATCAATCAACGATCCGGTTCGGTGTTAAACCTCCTCCATCCTGCAGTCGGACCGCACGTTTGCCTGAAAATCTGCTTATGCATGACAGTAAACGACGTGCTAATGAATCAGGCTGAGTTAGGGGTGTGCGACGTTGACACAAAAAATCCCAATATTTTCTGGGATTTTATCGATAATGATAATTAGATGATATGGATGGGTGTGGAGCTCTCACACGCTCAGCCTGATGCTGTTTCTGGTTTATCAATCAACGATCCGGTTCGGTGTTAAACCTCCTCCATCCTGCAGTCGGACCGCACGTTTGCCTGAAAATCTGCTTATGCATGACAGTAAACGACGTGCTAATGAATCAGGCTGAGTTAGGGGTGTGCGACGCTGACACAAAAAATCTCAATATTTTCTGGGTTTTATCGATAATGATAATTAGATAATATTTTGCTGAGAGTGTTATTGTGCTGGTATCTTGGACAGCTGACTCCTACAGTTTTTGATATTCTTCATATTCTGTGTGATGGTGATAGAAATAAATCTTTTTCAATATGTTTGAATTGATTTTTACAGTTTATGGGCATTTTTACCTTTTATAAAGCCATTTTTCTAAAAGTGTGCATCATCTTTTGAGTCAAATTCTTACATTTACAGTCAATTAGAATAATAAGACATTTGGGCTGTTACCAAACAAATAAACTCAGTATCAATAAAATTCATCTTTGCAATGCAGAGGAAAAACAGAAGCTGCATCTGAAGTGGCGCTCAGTATCAATAAAATTCATCTTTGCAATGCAGAGGAAACACAGAAGCTGCATCTGAAGTGGCGTTTAGATGCATTTACACACTGTTTAATACAGCTCTGAGGGGCATGCGGTGCTTTAACCTGCAGTTACATGTGCATGAATAATGTCTTGATATTTTAAACATAAAACGTTGAATACTGATTTTATTTGAAATTATATATATATAAAAAAAAGATACTTTAAATGTTAAATTAAAACCACCAGTAGGTGGCAGCAAGTCACTGTTAATAAGTGAGTCATTGCGATTGAACTGAATCATTTAAATGGTTGATTCATTCAGGAACGAAAGACCGTCATGTTGCTCAGAGACACAAAACAGTGCTGTGGCTGTGTTTGGAATTATTTTTGTTGCCGAAATGGCGCAAAAACAGGCAATATGGTGTCTATGAACTATATGTTTATTGAACTGTTGTATAAAATCAATATCACATTTGTAATCATGCTGACTTTTGGTTATTGATTAACTATATAACTATATTATTGATTAACTCATTCTAAATGCATTTTATTAGACTGAATCATGCAGTGAAAGAACATACTCTAAATTCGCACGCGCACTAGTCTAACCTACTAGACTTCATCACATAATGTAAGTGTGCACTCTGTAGGTGTGTTTTGTTTGGTTTTTGCAATATACTCTTGTCAAATAGCACATTGTTAAAACAACTATTACAATATTATCGCAGACGATATATATCGCACACCCCTAGGCTGAATGTAGAAACACTATCTGCTCTCAGAGATTTCTGATGCATGTTTGAGTGTTTGTTTTGTGGTCTAGCAGCGCTGCAAGTCACTTTCTCTCTGTCTCTCACTCCAGCGAGGCCACAGAGGAGCTTCAGCCCAGTTCTAATGCCACGTCTTCAGTCAAAACCATGAGCAAAGCGGTCGCTGGAGCCCCGAGGCAGGGCAACGGAGTCCCTCCAGCCGCTGCCAAGAGCTGGCAGTCGAGCAGCGCCGCAGGTCAGACCTTCAGCTCGACACAAATCAGACTGCTTTCTGTGTGATTGTGTTTGTTCACCCAAAAAATAAACATTCCGGCATCATTTACCTGCACTCATGTCAGTCAAAACCTTTGAGTTTTTAGTAAAATGTAATGATCATGATAGACTATTAAGAATAAAACAAACTCAAAATAATGTGTTTAGCTGAATATTCACTTTATATATACTTCATATATATATATATATATATATACACACATGTGTGTGAATTATAAACGCAACACTTAAACTCAAAGATCTAAGACTTTTTCTATGTACACAAAAGGCCTATTTCTCTCAAATATTGTTCACAAATCTGTCT
>NW_015536660.1:73354-75682 GCF_001515605.1 Sinocyclocheilus anshuiensis | reverse complement strand
AAATATCTTCATGGAACATGATCTTTACTTAATATCCTAATGATTTTTGGCATAAAAGAAAAATGTATAACTTTGTTTTGTGGCTATTGCTAAAAATATACCCAAGCGACTTAAGGCTGGTTTTGTGGTCCAGGGTCACACACATATATATATATATAAGGGGTGTAACGATACACATATTCGTATTGATCCGTTCGGTACGAGGCTTTCGGTTCGGTACGCATTATGTACCGAACGATTCGATGGACTAATCCTGTTACATTTGGAAAATAAAAGAGCTTAAAGTGTGTGAAATATAATGTTCTCAGTGCCACTGCGCTCAAAAAAGCAATCCAAATGACATAACAGGCAACGTGACGTCTGCCTCTCCCATCCCCAAACAAAACCACACTACTGCAGTAGGGTTGTGACGGTGAGGCAGTTTGTTAGTTTTCCCTCTTTTCCTCGCTTTTATTTGCTTTTAAATAGCTTGTAAATGCCTGTGCGCATTTTACTTTCACTTTCAAATTAGCGGCAATTCGGTATCAATTGATTGAATTGACAACAACAAAACAGTACGACAATCTCACTTATATTAAACATAGAATGTTTAATTTATTAACAAAACGAATACAAATACACCATGCTATAGCCCTAATATAAAATAACAAATAACTTGCAAAGTTTAAATATAAAAATACTGAAAATCAGCACCAAATAAATAAGAACCGAATGTTAAAAAAAGCTTCCAAAATCATCTTAGATAAATAGCAAAAGTGGAAAAACGCCTTCCAAAGTCTAAAATATTTTTAAAGCAGATGCTTTTGTATTTTGTTTCGAAACAACTAAATCTTTCGCTAACTTCTTGTCTTTCTCACCTCGCTCGTCAGCTCGACTCACTCACATGATAAATTAAATCAACATGCCCCAACATTGCTTAGTTCTGGTGAGTTGTGCTAAACTTCGGTTTAATTCCTAATTCTTTAGACATTGTTTTTCAGGTAAAAGTCCGTGGATTTTTACCTGAAAAATGCTCCACGATTTATTTTTGAAAAATCAAAAATACGCACTCCTCCAAATGCAACTTGTTGAAATTTTGAATAATTCATCGTTTGTAACAGCAAATTATCATGAATATTATTTAACTATTAATTAGGCTAATAACAACCTTTTTTAAAGTGCAACATAAAATACTTTTTTTCTGATTTGGGTTTTTCAAATGAGAACATAAAAAGGGAACATCAGGCTAGCCTATAGACCTTTTTCATGGAATGCGAAATTACCCATTATGTTTTGCGAGTATGTGCAGGGAGGATGCTCCGAACTTCCGGATCGCAGCTTGGTGTGTTTAGTTATTTGGACAGCTCTGAAACTATGGTAATAATCGGTTTTACTTTTTAATGTCCATAATGTCAACAAGCAATGGCAATATTAGTTCACAGTGGCAGCACGATCAAGACTATTTAACAAAGACCGTAAACGACATAACTTTGTTCCTCATCCTACGAAGCTGACCAGCGCCACAACCTGGATTGGTGATATAAAACAATGGCCAGCAGTCACATATGTTAACACGTTCAGTTATCTTGTTTTGTCTGAGGGTGTAGATGGTGAGGAGTTTAGAAATTATCAAAGCACGAATGCATTATCTACACAGTAATAAAATTGGAGAAATTCTTTGTCATAAACATCAGCAGTTCGCATTACTGAAAGCAGAGGTAGAGCAGGGTCAGGCTATAAATAAACCCAATCACATCACGTTGGTTATGTTACAAAACAGTGTAAAACAGCTGGATGCTCCTGCGTAGCTGGCCCTGGCAGGTCTTGTAGCCATGCTGCTGCTGTGCTGTGGAAGGTGGGTATTTATAAATAGAGCAACACTGCTAGTGTGGCTAAACGTATAGCACATGCATTCAAATTGTCTGCATGTGCTGCGTGATTCAATGTAAAGGCGTATTTTTACAGCAATATTTAACCAATTATCCACTTCAGTTATAACAAAATCGTTGAGCTCTAAAAAAGTGCTAATGGTGATGCAATGTGCAATAATAACAAAGTAAACAACATATTCTGATTTTCTCTTATTGTTGGCTTGTGTTCATAACACTCTTGATCGAGAAACTTTTTGAGCTTTCTGTAGCTGTTGTGACAGCCTTTAACAGTACGGTTGTGACGGTGAGGAAATTTTCCCACCGGTTAATCGATGTGTGACAACACCGGTAATACCGGTATCACCGCGGCGGCGTTCCCTCTTTTCCTCACTTTCCTTCGCTTTTAAATAGCTTGTAAAAGCAGCGTGCGCATTTTACTTTCACTTTCAAATAGCGGCAATTCGGAGTAAAGCAATTG
>NW_015536660.1:68659-71285 GCF_001515605.1 Sinocyclocheilus anshuiensis | reverse complement strand
TATATATATATATATATATATATATATATATATATATATATATATATATATATATATATACACACATGTGTGTGTGTGTGTGTGTGTGTGTGTGTGTGACCCTGGACCACAAAACCAGTCACAAGGGTAAATTTTTTGAAATTGAGATTTATACATCATCTGAAAGCTGAATAAATAAGCTTTCCATTGATGTATGATTTGTTATGATAGGACAATATTTGGCTGAAATACAACTATTTGAAAATCTGGAATCTGAGGGTGCAAAAAAATCTAAATATTGAGAAAATCACCTTTAAAGTTGTCCAAATGAAGTTCTTAGCAATGCATATTACTAATCAAAAATTAAGTTTTGATATATTTACAGTAAGAAATGTACAAAATATCTTCATGGAACATGATCTTTACTTAATATCCTAATGATTTTTGGCATAAAAGAAAAATGTATAACTTTGTTTTGTGGCTATTGCTAAAAATATACCCAAGCGACTTAAGGCTGGTTTTGTGGTCCAGGGTCACACACATATATATATATATAAGGGGTGTAACGATACACATATTCGTATTGATCCGTTCGGTACGAGGCTTTCGGTTCGGTACGCATTATGTACCGAACGATTCGATGGACTAATCCTGTTACATTTGGAAAATAAAAGAGCTTAAAGTGTGTGAAATATAATGTTCTCAGTGCCACTGCGCTCAAAAAAGCAATCCAAATGACATAACAGGCAACGTGACGTCTGCCTCTCCCATCCCCAAACAAAACCACACTACTGCAGTAGGGTTGTGACGGTGAGGCAGTTTGTTAGTTTTCCCTCTTTTCCTCGCTTTTATTTGCTTTTAAATAGCTTGTAAATGCCTGTGCGCATTTTACTTTCACTTTCAAATTAGCGGCAATTCGGTATCAATTGATTGAATTGACAACAACAAAACAGTACGACAATCTCACTTATATTAAACAGAATGTTTAATTTATAAACAAAACCAATACAAATAGCCTACACCATGCTATAGGCCTAATATAAAATAAGAAATAGGGCTGGGACAATTAATCGATGCATCGCAAATCGAGAAATGATTCTGAATCGATTCTGAGATTTTTCGAAGGCATCGCGATTCTCTCTAAGCTCAGAAACGATTCGAGAGAGAATCACGATGTATTCCGAAAATCTCAGAATTGATCCACAAATCGCGACGCATCTATTTATTGTCCCAGCCCTAATAACAAATAACTTACACAAAGTTTAAATATACAACACTGAAAATCAGCAAACAAATAAATAAGAAACGAATGTTAAAAAAAGCTTCCAAAATCATCTTAGATAAACAGCAAAAGTCAAAAAGGCCTTCCAAAGTCTAAAATATTTTTAAAGCATGGCGCTTTTGTATTTTGTTTCAAAAATAGGGCTGAACGATATGGCCAAAATTTATATCACGATATATTTCTTAATTTCGGTCGATACGATATAATTCCGATATCGATATGAACACTATTAAAAAAGCCTCATAAAAACGGCCAAGAATGGCCACAACAGATGTCTGTACCTACAAACTTATGAAAAATTAATTTGCCAACTCTATGAAACCTACTCCTATAAAACTGTATAATATTTTAGGAAAAAAATGGCGCAAATAAATAAATGTTCACCTTTTATTGGTATTTAGCCGTCATACAAACAAGAAATGTGAAATCACTGTCAAATAAATCTCAGACTCTCCTTATTAATATTAATATTAATATTTTTTACTTAAAACTATAGGCTAACATACCAGTCAAAAGTTTTTGAACAGTAAGATTTTTTATGTTTTTTAAAGAATTCTCTTCTGCTCACCAAGCCTGCATTTATTTGATCCAAAATACAGCAAAAACAGTAACATTTTGAAATATTTTTACTATTTAAAATAACTGTTTTCTATTTGAAAATATAATTTATTCCTGTGATTTCAAAGCAGAGCTTTAGCATCATTACTCCAGTCACATGATCCTTCAGAAATCATTCTAATATTCTGATTTGCTGCTCAAAAAACATTTATTATTATGATGTTGAAAACAGCCGAGTAGATTTTTTTCAGGTTTCTTTGATGAATAGAAAGTTCAGAAGAACAGCATTTATCTGAAATAGAAATCTTTTGTAACATTATAAATGTCTTTATCATCACTTTTGATCAATTTAAAACATCCTTGCTAAATGAAAGTAATAATTTCTATAATATAAATTTTAAAAAGAGCTTTTGAATGGTATAGTGTATAATGTTACAAAAGCTTTTTATTTCAGATAAATGCTGATCTTTGGATCTTTCTATTCATCAAAGAATCCTGAAAAAATGTACTCAACTGTTTTAAATATTGATAATCAGCAAATCAGCATATTAAAATGATTGCTGAAGGATCATGTGACACTGAAGACTGGAGTAATGATGCTGAAAATTAAAATTTAGCTTTGATCACATGAATAAATTACATTTTAAAATATATTCAAATAGAAAGCAGTTAATTTAAATAGTAAAAATATTTCAAAATGTTACTGCTTTTGGTGCATTTCGGATCAAATAAATGCAGGCTTGGTGAGCAGAAGAGAATTCTTTAAAAAACATTAAAAATCTTACCGTTCAAAAACTTTTGACTGGT
>NW_015536660.1:68481-68648 GCF_001515605.1 Sinocyclocheilus anshuiensis | reverse complement strand
ATCATGAAAATTGCATGTTATTTTTTTATTTAGTACTGTCCTGAATAAGCTATTTCACATAACATATGTTTACATATACTCCATAAGACAAAATAATAACCGAATTTACAAAGATGACCCCATTCAAAAGTTTACATACCCTTGAATCTTAATGCTGTGTGTTGTTT
>NW_015536660.1:66156-68179 GCF_001515605.1 Sinocyclocheilus anshuiensis | reverse complement strand
TTTTGTGATAGTTGTTCATGAGTCCCTTGTTGGTCCTGAGCAGTTCAGTTGTCTGCTGTTCTTCAGAAAAATCCCCCAGCTCCTGCACAATCTTTGGTTTTCCAGCATCTTCTGCATATTTGAACCCTTTCCAACTTTGACTATGAAATCCATCTTTTAACACTGAGGGCAATTGAGGGACTCATGCATAACTATTACAAAAGGTGAAAACATGTTCTGATGCTCAAGAAGGCCACACAATGCATTAAGAGACGGGTGTAAACTTTTTTAATTGGATGATCTGGATAAATTGTACTTATTTTGTCTTCTGGGAAACATGTAAGTATATATGTAGCTTCTGAAGTCCAGTACTAAATTAAAAAATATGATCGTTAAACAAAATGAGAAGAATTTACACATCAAAGTGTTGCGTTTATAATTTTGTTCAATGTATACACACACACACACACACACACACAGACACACAAAGAAAAACAAGTAGATAGAATAGAAAAAATAGAAAGTTAGTGTTAGTTTTTTTATAAAAATTAAGATAAATAGATAAAGTAGAATTAAAATAGAATAGAAAGTGCTAGAGTTAGAAAACTCTAATCATAAAGATGGAACAGATGTGTTTTTAATGCAGTGTGTTGCCTTCTTGAGCGTCAGTAAATGTTTCACCTTTTCCTAGAATTACATTCCATTGTATTCAGGACAAACAGCACTCGTGTAATATTACTCTCACTGCTTGTGTGATATCACTTATAATGTGATATAAATACGAGATAAAAACTCATACAGAAGCATTTTATTGCCCCAGTATCTCCATGAGCTCTTGCATGTTTGTCAGATGAAGGCAGGTGAGCGTCGGCTCCTCAAGCGTCTTGTAGATGGCAGACTGGTGCTTCTGGAGTTTTTGTTTGTTTTTAAAGCTTTGAGTAAATGCTTTGTTTTATTCAGAAAGCTGGAATGCTGTTACTCCCTCACGATTAGAGCGGCCTCTCAGTCCGGTGGCGTGTTTATGGCGTGTTGCGGGGGTCTCGGGCTGAATGTTGACTCTGTGGACTCTGAGCCGCTGTATTGTGGGCATGTGGCTGGTGTTTACCCATCATGCCCTCTCGGCTGAACACAGGTATCTCTGTGTAGTGGATGTGAGTGAACGCCCGGGGCTCAGATTCCTGGTCTGCTCGGTCCGTTCACGGGTCAGAGGAGAGGAGTTCATCAGCAGAGCATCTCCTCAATTAAAGCTCATGGCTCTGATTGATTCCAGACGGCCGGATTAGAGCAGAGAGAGCAGAAGGACAGGTCTCTTGCAGCATATGGCCTTCATTTCTCTGAGAAACCTGCTGTCTCTCCTTCAGATTAGTGCTGTCAAACGATTAATCGTAATTAATCGCATCTAAAATAAAAGTTTTTGTTTACATAATATGTGTGTGCTGTTTATTTTTATGCATGCATGCATGTGTGTGTATTTATAAAGGCATAATAAATATACACAGTACACACATATATTATGTAAACAAAAGCTTCTATTGTGGATTAACCCTCTGGGGTCCCAGGGTGTTTTGGGGCCTGGAAAAGTTTTGACATGCCCTGACATTTGTGCTTTTTTCAGTTGCTTACAAACATTTGAATGTCTAAAGTTTAATAACACTGTAATCAGCACAAACTGGGCTACAATAATATGTGAGCAGCATGTATGTACGTGATTGTGTTTTTGAGAAAACAACGTTTATGCGTGCTTAGTGAAAAACTACAATTTTAAAGTCACTGAAATAAGGCCATAAAACACATACAGAACATTTGATCACAAGACTTTTGAGAACTGATCTTGAAGTCTAGAGTTTTTGCTTCAAAATTATGTGAAAATCATCTTACTCACTCATTCACAGAAAACAATATATTGATTTAAATTTTCTAAGACACTTTTTGTGTAGAAAAGTTATATGCGAGGAGGCGTGAATGTTCATGCATAATGCTGTGATTCACACCTGAGAAGACAAAGGCCTGCATAATGAGCTGCATAATGAGCCTTTCAGTCAGG
>NW_015536660.1:62712-63037 GCF_001515605.1 Sinocyclocheilus anshuiensis | reverse complement strand
AATTTTATAAACAATTGTAAGCATTTTTTCCCCACAGTACCTTAGTATAGTATGCATACTTCATGAGAAAACAGAATGCCAATAACAAAGAAACTACATTTTAACACTATCAACCACAAATAATATTACCATAGTCTAGGCATAATAAAAGTACAATTAGTATACTGTGCACTTACTCAGTATGATTTTCCAGCGAACTCAAAACTGAACGACACGTGTGCCTGTCTTGTGCAATTATGCCTGTGATCAGTCCTAAGTCCTAAACGAAAACTGAAACAGTTGTTAGCAATTACCAGAAGATGCATAGCTGATAAACATCACTGAT
>NW_015536660.1:62277-62699 GCF_001515605.1 Sinocyclocheilus anshuiensis | reverse complement strand
ATCACTTATTTACAGCTTACTTGATACGTTTACACATCAGACGATCGCGAACGCCAATGACCGAGTATAAAACATTCAACATATTAACATTATAACTCACATTACTTTTTTATCGTTGCTGTCTATTTTATAGAACATAAAAAAAACTTCCTGGCGTTGTGAGACATATATGCAGTGAATGAATCTTCATAATGTTTCACTTGATTGTACATTTAGTCAGGAATCATGGTTTGGAAAAAGTAACTAGTAAAATATGTACAAGTTATGTCACAGTAACACAATAGTAACTAATGCAAGTAGGCAAATAAAACAAGACTTACTATATCCTCCACTGAATATCATGCCGGCGCGTTCTTCTGAGGAAAATCCAAAGCTCTTTCTCTCTTATTCCTCTCAGCGCGTCTTCTTCCAGAAGCGAAGTA
>NW_015536660.1:61376-62213 GCF_001515605.1 Sinocyclocheilus anshuiensis | reverse complement strand
TATTACTCTTATATGTACGGTCAAGTATGAAGGAGCATTTTAGTTCTTTTCGCTGTCATCATTCAAATCTGCAAAAAGTTCCGCTGGCGGAACTGTCGACCCCAGGGGGTTAATCGCGATTAATCGTTTGACAGCACTACTTCAGATGCTGCAGAGCTCTCAGAACGTGCTATTTTTGACTTTGATTTTAATGTTTTAAAATGTTGATATAGCTTTTTTTTATTATTATCTACAGTGCCTTGCGAAAATATTCATACCCCTTCATTTTTTTCCACATTTTGTTAAGTTGCTGCCTTATGTTAAACTGCTTTAAATTGCTTTTTTTCCATATCAATCTACACTCCATACACCATAATGGTAAAGCAAAAAAACTGGTTTTTAACATCTTTGTAAATTTATTAAAAACTTAAATGATTCCATTGCATAAGTACTTATACCCTTATCTGGGACAGTTGAAATTTAGCTCAGGAGCATTCATATTGCTTGTAGATGTTACTACACTTCAAGTGAAGTTAAACTGTGGCAAATTCAATTGAATGGGTATGATTTGGAAAGGCGCACACATCTTAATAAAAGGTCTAACAGCTGATAATGCATATCAGAGAAAAAACCAAGCCCTGAGGTCAAAAGAACTGTCTGTAGAGCTCAGAAACAGGTTTGCGTCAAGCCACACATCTGGGGAAGAGTTCAGAAAAAACTTCTGCTTCACTTGACGGTTCATATTAGCATGTAGTCTCTGTTACCCTTAATGGAAGAAGTTTAAAAAACAACCAGGACTCTTTCTAGAACTGGCCTCCTGGCCAAACTGAGCAATTGATGGAGAAGGGCTTTGGTTAG
>NW_015536660.1:53351-61337 GCF_001515605.1 Sinocyclocheilus anshuiensis | reverse complement strand
GTTAAGGGTATGAATACTTATGCAATGTACTTATTTCAGTTTTTTTATTTTTAATAAATTTACGAAGTTGTGACAATTCTGTTTTTGCTTTGTCAATATGGTGTATGGAGTGTAGATTGATATGGAAAAAAAGTAATTTAAAGCAGTTTAACATAAGGCAGCAACATAACAAAATGTGAACAAATGAATGGGGTATGAATACTTTCGCAAGGCACTGTATAAATCAAGTAGAGTATTAGAACAGTCCATGTGGATTGTCTGCAATTTTTTTATACTAATATTCTTTAGTATCTAATATCTAGTTTTCAAAATGTCTGGCCATAATTCTGTGACAAATAATATTATAACCAAAAAACATTAAACACATTTAATAAAATAATATTATAAACAAAAAAACTTATTCTTAGTATTATATTAGTATCGTAAGTTATTTATATTGATTTTCTGTAAATATATGTATATATATAAATCATTAAAATGAGAAAGAAATCACCTGTTAAGCTTGTTTTCAGAAAATTAATATATATATATATATTTATAAATTGATGAATTGGTATTACAAACATAATATGATTACTATTATAATTAATTATATAATTTTATTATTATCATAAAATTAATATTCAATTATAAATTATTAATATTTGAAACCGTATTATTTTAAAATATAAAATTATTTGAATATGAAATGAACTTTAATGCATACGTAAAATGTATTATAATAAAATGAATACATTCATATTTAATTAATATAACAACAGTTGAAATTATAAATTATTAATATTTTAATATTTTATTATAGTATTGTATCTTAAAATATAATTAAATAATATTCATGGTTTTTAAATATGATTGTGTTTTACAATGTAATGTAAACTTATTTATAACATATTTATAACGTTGATATTTATATAATAATATACATATTTAAAATGTTTAACAATCTTAAATTTCACTAGACTAAAGCTGCGTCCCAAATGACGCACTATGCACTTATACACTATGTACTTATGCACTATGCCCTCAATCATGTAGAGTATGAATTATATACGGTTATTTTGTCATTCATAATCGGAGTCTGGTAGCCCCTCCCCCTTCGCTACGTAATTAAAGCTGTGACAGTTGAGTGAATGAAGTGTCCAACATTCCACACTTCATTTTTTCGGTTATTTAAGTGCATCATCCGGGTATTTAAAGTGCACTTTTTCTTTTTGGAATTTTCAGTGTGAACGCACTACTCAGATTATTTATACTACAAAACGTCATAGAATAGTGCATAAGTATGCGATTTGGGACGCACCTCTAGACTAGTTTAGTGTAGTATTTGACATCTTTTGGCCTGCCAAACCCAGTTTTTGTAAAGAAGAGCCCTCAGTTGTCGACCTCACGATCTGCCTACTAATAAGTTCCCACAGACCCGTTTGACACGCGTCAGATGCGTTTCCTCCTCAGCTGAGAGGAAGTGCTCATCTTATCTGAAACCTGCTGCATCCTCTGACCTTTGACCTGCTGCTTCTGGAGAGATCAGATTCTGATTCAGTTCTGTTAGACAATCACATTAACCATCTTATATATTCTTCCAGTTGATTTGGTAACATTTACATGTTCATATATCTTTGGTGCAGTTTGTGAAGTTAAGTAGGGGTGTGAGTCTTTGGGAAGACGGCGAATCAGTTCATTTCTGCAAATTCAGAACGATTTGATCTGATTCACAATTTACATTAATGATTCACAATTGGATTATATTAGATTCTGTATATTTTTAGGATAATGTAAATGCTTTTCCTAATGTGTCTTAGTGAAGAAAGGAAAAGACGGATACTGCGTAAGATATTTATTGCACTAAGCATCTTTAAGGTAAACGCATTAAATCAGTGTACACACAGGCTACTTGGAATATAACAGAGTGCAATGTGCCAAAAATACATTAAATAATAATATAATATTGTACAAATTATTTATTATTAAATATTAATAAAAATATGTATTTTGTTTTATTTCAATTTAATTAATTTCCATGAGTTTTCTTGGTCTGGAAATAACCATTTTAAAATTTCCTATGATTTCCAAGTTTTTCCTGACTATGTCAGTAAAATAAGTTAATGCAAATATTGCAATATTATCTGATGAATTCACGTGTTTCAGTAAGTGACCACACGGTGAATTGGCAGCTTTATTGAGAAAACGAGTGAATTGTTACATCCCTAATTATTGGGTTAATTTTAGATAAATTTTTCAGATTCATTTTTAGGTACGTTTTACCTAAAAGTTTCATTTTTGTAAGTTAATAGAATTATGATGTTGAATGAATGAATGAATGAATAAAGATTTGTCACTTTTTCTTTTTGTTTTTTTGTTTTGTCACTTCCAAAAAAGGTATTATTATAAAAAAAATTTTTACTTATTTAATTAAAAACATAATGATTCATTTATTACTATAATAAATTAATGCATTAATGTTAATATAATTATAATTAAAAATACAGTAAATTTTTTCTTTTAAAATGTTTGAATTATTTGATATATTAATATAACTTCTTAATTCATGATGTTGATTTAAAAAAATGAATGGTTCCTTTTCACTTCCAAAGATGGTACATTAAACAGTATTTTAGTATTTTAGTGTCCAGTTAGGTTTACTACATTTTGTTACCGAAAGGTTTAAAGGTTTTAATTTTAGGTTAATAAAATCCTGTTGATTTAAATGAAAATTTCTGTTGATTTGATTAAAAAAAATATATGCACACATTTTTAGACAGTTAGTCTGATTTATGATCAGAAACTCCAGAGCTTCATTATCAAATGCAGATTTTCCATTGTGTGATGAAGTTGTCCGTCTCACACACACACGCACATCTTCATCACATTGTCCGTCTCACACACACACATTTCTTACCGGCTCAGAAACTCGGGGTGCGTTCACTGCGTGACCTCTGACCCTTGCTGTCTCTCCGGAGGCGGCCAGAGAAGGGAAGGCTTGTCTGGTATTATTTTGCCAGGTGTCTCCTCCGCTTCTGGGAATGTTGTTTTTTTCCCGGCCTGAGTAAACCGATCCATTGTTTTGCGGCGGCATGGTGTGGATGTCCCGTCCCTTCAGAAGAGATAGAGTTCATATATCTTAACCAGAACTTTCCATCACCTTCGGTCACGCTACATAGCCGCGCACAATACCGCGATCTCATTACCGCGCTCTTCTGTAACACAGGCGCTGTTGTGGGTGAAGTTCAGTGCTTCCGTAACACAGGCGCTGTTGTGGGTGAGGTTCAGCGAGGGGTCGCCAGATTGAGATCTCTTTCTCTTTGATTAGGGTTTCCCAAAGCAGGTGCACCTGCGCCGCAGACGGGCCCCTCGATCGGACAGGTCAGCAGCAAGGGCCCGGATCGGCCCGCGCCTCAGGCTCACCCCAACGACCAAGACGATTCGCTGGTGCAGAGAGCCGAACACATCCCGGCGGGAACACGCACACCCATGTGCGGCCACTGCAACATGGTCATCAGGTCAGGCATCTGCATCACCACACATTACATGTGCCATTTAACCCTCTTTCACCCACATTCGATAAGATTCAACAGTTCTTAAATGTGACCCTGGACCACAAAACCAGTCATAAGGGTCAATTTTCCAAAACTGAGATTTATACATCATCTGAAAGCTGAATAAATAAGCTTTGGTTTGTTAGGATAGGACAATATTTGGTTGAGATACAGTTATTTGAAAATCTGGAATCTGAGGGTGCAAAAAAATCTAAATATTGAGAAAATCATCTTTAAAGTTGTCCAAATGAAGTTCTTAGCAATGCATATTACTCATCAAAAATTAAGTTTTGATATATTTACGGTAGGAAATTTACTAAATATCTTCATGGAACATGATCTTAACTTAATATCCTAATGATTTTTGGCATAAAAGAAAAATCTATAATTTTGACCCATACAATGTATTGTTGGCTATTGCTACAAATATACCCCAGCGACTTAAGACTGCTTTTGTGCTCCAGGCTCACAAATGACTAGATGTGTTTTATTTTTTAATACTAGATAAAAAAGTTTGTAACTTTAAGTTCACTCTTAAAAATAAGTGCTTCACGATGCCATAGAAGAACCTTTTTGTCTAAATGGTTCCATAAAGAACCTTTAAAATCTGAAGAATATTTCTGCTTCACAAAAGCTTCTTTGTGGCGAAAGAAGGTTCTTCAGATTATAAAAAGGTAAGAAAGAGATGGTTCTTTAAAGAACCTTTGACTGAATGCTTCTTTGTGGAACCAAAAATGGTTCTTTTATGGCATCGCTGTGAAGAAGCTTTTAAGCACCTTTATTTTTAAGAGTGTAGGCTTGGAAAAGCCTAGCCAGAAAGTTTGAAGTAGTTTTGAAAGCTTGAAATTTGAAGGTTCTCAGTTGGAAATAGTTCAGTTTTAATTTAGTAGTTTTAAAAGTCAGATAGATAAACTGCTAAAAAAAACAGCTAAAATCAGCTGATTTAGCAAAAAAACGAGAAAAGAAAAGACCTGCTAAAACCAGTTCATGTAGCGAAAAACAACTAAAAACCAGGTAAAACAAGCAAAAGCCAACTAAAACCAACTGTTTTAGCAAAAAACTTAAAAACCAGATAAAACCAGCTGATCTAGCCTAAAAACTTAAAAACCAGATAAAACCAGCTGATTTAGCCAAAAAAGCTAAAAACCAGATAAAACCAGCTGATCTAGCCTAAAAACTTAAAAACCAGATAAAACCAGCTGATTTAGCCAAAAAAGCTAAAAACCAGATAAAACCAGCTGATCTAGCCTAAAAACTTAAAAACCAGATAAAACCTGCTGATTTAGCCAAAAAAAGCTAAAAACCAGATAAAACCAGTTGATCTAGCCTAAAAACTTAAAAACCAGATAAAACCTGCTGATTTAGCCAAAAAAGCTAAAAACCAGATAAAACCAGCTGATATAACAAAAAAAAAGAAACCAGCTAAAACCAGCTGATGTATATATAAAAAAAAACAGCCAAAAACCAGCTGAAACTGATTTAGCAAAATAAAAATAAAAAGCTTAAAACCAATTGATTTATTAAAAACACAGCTAAAACCAGTGATTTGGAATGTTGCTAACATGAATTAGCATATTGCTAGCATGAGATTATTATGAAAACTGTAAGTCAGATCAGTTAGAACAGATATAGCATACCGAGTCAGAACAGTCTGAAGATCTGGGCCGAGTTTAGTGGTTCTAGCTTGAATACTCTAGGACGAGTTTCAATTGCAAATTTAGTCTCAGAAGAATAAGAAGAAGAAGCTTAAATAACTTAACTTAATTAGGGCTGTCGATTTAACATGTTACTTTGGCGCAATTCATTTAGGAAAAATAACGTGTTAATTATATTATTATAAATTATTATAGGAGCCTAAAATTCAAGATACGAGGGTAAAAAATGACCCTCCTATATTTATATCATATGATATAGTTTAGCAATCTCACACAAGCAAGAGTGCTGCTTTACCCAAAATCTTCACCATTGCAAATGTGATCTTTAATACAACAGTTCAATAAACAAGAAGTTAATAATAGTGTAATAGTTTTATTCAAAGCGACAGCAGAATTGTTGTGTCTCCGAACAATTCACATCAGTGATTTGTTACTGAATGAATCAAGTGAGTCAGTGATTCAGTGACTCATTTATAAAGACAGTCACTTGCTTCACTTCTGAATGAATCAGCCATTTGAACAAATCAGTTGAATGAATGATTCAATGACTCGCTCATTATGACAGTGACTTGGTGCCACCTATTGGCACTTTTAGTTTAATATTTAAAGTATTTTTTAATTTTTCCCAAAATCATTTCATATTCCACATTAATTTATTTTAAAATCTATTAATGCCCATTTGTTATGATTATTTATGCAATTTTAAATCAAAATATTTCTTGCTGAAGCTACTTTTTGTAATGTCTGTTCAATGCATTTCCCATGTAACACAATAATGACTTTAAATGATTTTTTGGGGGAAATTTCTCAGCCAAATTTGATGTGCATTTGTTTGAGCTAATTGCGCATTAATTTGCAATTAGAATAATTAATCGGCACATCATATAATTAATTAGAATCAAATTTTAGTCATTTGACAGCCAGGTTCTTTTTCACGTTCTTTAAAGAACCTTTGACTGAATGCTTCTTTGTGGAACCAAAAATGGTTCTTTTATGGCATCGCTGTGAAGAAGCTTTTAAGCACCTTTATTTTTAAGAGTGTAGGCTTGGAAAAGCCTAGCCAGAAAGTTTGAAGTAGTTTTGAAAGCTTGAAATTTGAAGGTTCTCAGTTGGAAATAGTTCAGTTTTAATTTAGTAGTTTTAAAAGTCAGATAGATAAACTGCTAAAAAAAACAGCTAAAATCAGCTGATTTAGCAAAAAAACGAGAAAAGAAAAGACCTGCTAAAACCAGTTCATGTAGCGAAAAACAACTAAAAACCAGGTAAAACAAGCAAAAGCCAACTAAAACCAACTGTTTTAGCAAAAAACTTAAAAACCAGATAAAACCAGCTGATTTAGCCAAAAAAGCTAAAAACCAGATAAAACCAGCTGATCTAGCCTAAAAACTTAAAAACCAGATAAAACCTGCTGATTTAGCCAAAAAAGCTAAAAACCAGATAAAACCAGCTGATCTAGCCTAAAAACTTAAAAACCAGATAAAACCTGCTGATTTAGCCAAAAAAGCTAAAAACCAGATAAAACCAGCTGATATAACAAAAAAAAAGAAACCAGCTAAAACCAGCTGATGTATATATAAAAAAAAAACAGCCAAAAACCAGCTGAAACTGATTTAGCAAAATAAAAATAAAAAGCTTAAAACCAATTGATTTATTAAAAACACAGCTAAAACCAGTGATTTGGAATGTTGCTAACATGAATTAGCATATTGCTAGCATGAGATTATTATGAAAACTGTAAGTCAGATCAGTTAGAACAGATATAGCATACCGAGTCAGAACAGTCTGAAGATCTGGGCCGAGTTTAGTGGTTCTAGCTTGAATACTCTAGGACGAGTTTCAATTGCAAATTTAGTCTCAGAAGAATAAGAAGAAGAAGCTTAAATAACTTAACTTAATTAGGGCTGTCGATTTAACATGTTACTTTGGCGCAATTCATTTAGGAAAAATAACGTGTTAATTATATTATTATAAATTATTATAGGAGCCTAAAATTCAAGATACGAGGGTAAAAAATGACCCTCCTATATTTATATCATATGATATAGTTTAGCAATCTCACACAAGCAAGAGTGCTGCTTTACCCAAAATCTTCACCATTGCAAATGTGATCTTTAATACAACAGTTCAATAAACAAGAAGTTAATAATAGTGTAATAGTTTTATTCAAAGCGACAGCAGAATTGTTGTGTCTCTGAACAATTCACATCAGTGATTTGTTACTGAATGAATCAAGTGAGTCAGTGATTCAGTGACTCATTTATAAAGACAGTCACTTGCTTCACTTCTGAATGAATCAGCCATTTGAACAAATCAGTTGAATGAATGATTCAATGACTCGCTCATTATGACAGTGACTTGGTGCCACCTATTGGCACTTTTAGTTTAATATTTAAAGTATTTTTTAATTTTTCCCAAAATCATTTCATATTCCACATTAATTTATTTTAAAATCTATTAATGCCCATTTGTTATGATTATTTATGCAATTTTAAATCAAAATATTTCTTGCTGAAGCTACTTTTTGTAATGTCTGTTCAATGCATTTCCCATGTAACACAATAATGACTTTAAATGATTTTTTGGGGGAAATTTCTCAGCCAAATTTGATGTGCATTTGTTTGAGCTAATTGCGCATTAATTTGCAATTAGAATAATTAATCGGCACATCATATAATTAATTAGAATCAAATTTTAGTCATTTGACAGCCAGGTTCTTTTTCACTTCCAAAAACTGTACATTCAACAGTATTTTGAAGTGTGTATATATATATATATATATATATATATATATATATATA
>NW_015536660.1:50888-52112 GCF_001515605.1 Sinocyclocheilus anshuiensis | reverse complement strand
TTGCTGTAAAAATGCAGGGAACCACTCGCTATAAATCTCCTAACTGTGACATTTCAGAAATAGAAGTCGCGTTTTTATTCATCTGAAATGTGCAGCGATTTATTTTCCAATTAATTGGTTACGTTGCAACGTTGGAAATATTTCTGTTTTAAACCATGAAGGCGAGCCAATGGATATCACACACAAGCAACGTGCAAACTTTGCGCAAGAGTTACGCCGGTGAACGTCTTAATCTCAATTAAATTCACTGCAGAAAGTGAAAGTAAAAACAGAGTGACGGAGTAATGACGGAGCTTTCAGCATCTGACGCCGCATTCTCTCTCAAAGACGACGAGACGAATCTACTTCAACATATGCTGATAACGCTATATAGCTAACTGTTTCTAATATTACATGAGAGAATATAATATTCTCATATAAAATGAGGAGAAACATATTTCGTGTTGAACAGGTTGTTTTTGAAAGTCGGTGCTTGAAATGAAAGCTTTTTATTTCATTGATTTTTATTGATGGCTGAAGTCTTAATATTTTAATCATAGGCCTATAATTCATTGTATAAAAGACCTGTTTTTTTACATTTTAATTGAGGAGTGCTAAATATATAGCCTAACCTTTTGTTATCCTCGCTGCACATCAGTTAGTTGGTCATTATTGCAGGGCAAATTAATTGTAATTTAAATGTAATAATAAAAGTAACTTCATAATAATAATAATAGGCCTAATAAAAATAAGAATGTAACAGGCCTACATTAATTGGAAATGCCAAATCCTCTTAATATTGCCAATAATTTATGTTTTTGACGATATCTCTGGCTGTCGTCGATACAAGATCATCATCTTTCGACGCACCGCAGCAAGAGGAGGTTATCACGGGGCAGACAGTGCGTTGTCTGTTACGTCGTTTGGTCTGCTTTGTTGAGCGCAGTGGCACTGAAAACATTATATTTCACACACTTTAAGCTCTTTTATTTTCCAAATGTAATAGGATTAGTGCAACGAATCGAATCGTTCGGTATTTTTATTTTTTTTTTCTTATGCATTTAAAAAAAAAAATTTCTTATGCATTAAATATACACTTCGATTCAAAAGGTTTTTTTTATGTCTTTAAAATAAGTCTCTTCTGCTCACCAAGGCTGCATTTATTTGATAAAAAATACAGTAGAAAAAAGGAAAATATTATTATAATGTAAAATAACTGTTTTCTATGTGAATATCTGTTAAACT
>NW_015536660.1:42904-50102 GCF_001515605.1 Sinocyclocheilus anshuiensis | reverse complement strand
CAGAAATCATTCTAATATGCTGATTTGCTGCTCAAGAAACATTTCTGATTATTATCAATGTTGAAAACAGTTATTTTTGAGGAAACCGTGATACTTTGTTTTTTTAATTATTCATAGATGAATCGAAAGTTCAAAAGAACAGCATTTATTAGAAATAGAAATCTTCTGTACCATTATAAATGTCTTTACTGTCACTTTTGATCAATTTAATGCATCCTTGCTCAATAAGAGTGTTAATTTCTTTAAAAAAAAAAAGAAAAAAAAAATGTGTCTGACCTCAAACTTTTGAACGTTAGTGTTACATTTGTTACAGATTTTGTAACGTTGAACACCTACACAAGACCATCATGTTAAAACAACAGAGAGTCAAAGGTTACATTAGTGTGGCGATCACATGCGGCTGTGTGAAGTTTAGTTTGTAGGTAAACGAGCGTCTGATGGATTTGGGCCATGAGCGCTGAGTTGTTTCAGGAGCTCAGACTCCTTCAGCTCGTCTCCAGAGAGCAGGATCCGTTACTCCACAGACTGCCAGACTCCGGCCGAAGCAGCCGTGACATCCAAGCTTAAAGTCTCTGCTTTCTGCATCTGATATCGCCAGTGTCTGTTGTCTTCCCTTCCAGCTAATCATCCGATTTATCAGCCCATCCTCACGTTACCTCAACAGATTCCTCCACATCAGATCCCATCAAAACGGCTGTTTTCACAGTGTCAGGACAGACCAGAGCTCTGATAGCACACCAGTCACATTCAACTTAGGGCTTTGCGTTGTGTGTGCTTTATGAGGAAAAACATTTTATGGTGGTAACAAAGTCATTTTAGTCTAATTGAGTTTATAGTATTATAGTTTTTATTCATATTTTACATTTATATTGTATTTTCCGTTCAGGGTTTTATAAATAAAAAACAGAAATAAAAAATAAAAGCATTAAAATGACATTTTTTTTTTTTTTTTGTTACTTGAAATAAGTTACATGTTAACTGCAATAAAATATAAAATACTAGTTGTCAAGGCAACATTTCTAATTTTCAGTTAATTAAATTTTTCAGTTGATTTAAAGTTAACAACTAATACTAAAACTGAAATATTAATGAAATAATAAAAACTATAAACTACTAAAAATGACAAAAACACACCACAAAGTTACGAAAACTAACTAAAAATTTTAATTAAAACATAAAAATAAGAAATGATTCAAAATATTAATAAAACTTTAATAGCATCTGAATGATACTAAAAACATTTTAATTTTTAAAAGTTTTAGCAATTTTGTTGTGTTTGTCATTTTAGTAGCTTTTTGTTTTTTGTTAAATATAGTTTTTTATTTATTTACTTTTTAGTTATTTAAAATTAAGTTCGTTTTTAATTAAATTTAATAAATGTTAAAATATTAATATATATTAGTTAATAGCTTCCTATATTTGTGGAAACTGTGATGCATTTTATTTTTCAGGATTCACAGATGAACAGAAAGTTCATAAGAACAGCATTTATTTGAATTGAAATCTTTTGTAACATTATAAAAGTCTTTACTGCCGATACTTTACTAATTAATTTAATGCGTCCTTGCGGAATACAAGTATTCGTTTTTTTTTTTTTTTTTTTAATTGATTGACGTCAAACTTTAGAATGGTAGTGTTACATTTGTTACAAATTTTGTAACATTGAACACCTACACAAGACCATCATGTTTCTGAATTAAAATGAGAAATGTTGTCTTAGCTGAAATTACAATAATAATAATAATAATAGTAGTAGTATTTTATTTCAGTTAACATTTTTTTTTTTTGATGGTTTTAGTTACCTGTGATTGTCATCTCATGGAGGTGTCGCTGGATGACACTGAGATGAAGCTGCTCATCTGATGTATTGTGTAGTAATCGTCTCTGGTGTTTGGCAGGGGTCCGTTCCTGGTGGCGATGGGCAGATCGTGGCATAAGGAGGAGTTCACCTGCTCTCACTGCCGCAGTTCTCTGGCAGACGTGGGTTTCGTGGAGGAGCGCGGCTCCGTCTACTGCGAGCGCTGTTACGAGCAGTTTCTGGCCCCGGCCTGCTTCAGATGCCAGCAGAAGGTTCTCGGGGTGAGAGACAGCAACTGATTTGTGCTGTTCACCAAGTCTACTATTGCTTATACTCTGAACCGTAGTTTCAAAAGTTCAGTTTGTCCATCATCCTGCAGCATTTGTAAATGATTCCTCAAATCATGTGTCTCGTTGGACTGTAATTAATTCAAATCAGTGACACTTTTATATATATATATATATATATATATATATATATTATATACCTCCTTTACACAAACAGTCTACTTACACAGTAGGCTACATTTCTGTGTTGCAAACATTAAATAATTTTAATGATTTAAGAAAAGTTTTAAATCCGGATATAGACTCAAAATCAAAACAAGTAATTAATCTTTGGAACTAATGATACGTTTCAAATATAGATTGTATGTGTTACATTATGCCGGTAGGTGGCAAACAGTGACTGTTAAATGTATTTGATGTCTGAATCATTCAAGAGATTCGTTCAAAAACTCTGGACGAAACAAGTCTTCAATTTTTTTTTTTTTAAATAATGTTTTAGCTACGTAATGAATTCATTTAAATTTAATAAATATTTTTAAATAGACTCATTTATAACATTTTAGACATTTCGAAATAGACTCATTTATAACATTAAAACATTTTGTCAGAAAGTCAAATTACATATTTTCTTTGGTTGTCTAAAGTTTGTTTTCGGAGAAGCATAAAAATACATAGGCTAACATATCTGACATCTAACTAATACCATTAGTACTGTTTATAGCCTATTATGTTACTATATGTTTATGAACTATGTATGCATTATGTAGTTCTGCAACCAACCAACCAATGAAAATCAACAACTATTTGAAAATCTGGAATCTGAGGATGCAGAAAAATCCAAATATTGAGAAAATCACCTTTAAAGTTGTCCAAATGAAGTTCTTAGCAATGTATATTTGATATATGTTTTGATATATGTACGGTAGGAAATTTACAAAATATCTTCATGGAACATGATCTTTACATAATATCCTAATGATTTTTGGCATAAAAGAAAAATCGATAATTTTGACCCATACAATGTATTGTTGGCTATTGCTACAAATATACCCCATGCTCCAGGGTCACATATAACACTGATTCTTGAGAAGTGGGACAAAACAGGGTGCAAAATTTAAAAAAAATAAGTCCTTGTACTCAGACAAATGAAACTACTTTTATGTATCTTATGTGTACTAAGCTACTGAGCTATGCTTTGATGCAACCTCCCAACTTTACTTTTTTTTTTATCAAAATGTGCTTTTTAACCTTGGGCTGTGTAATATAATTTCAACTTTATCTTTAACAGCATCAGGATGTTTTTAACATTTCAAAACACATTCTCATGTTAGCAGACAGATTACACTTTCACATGTGACCAACAATTCCTCAACAAATATAAAATATCATAATGAAATCTTATCAAAATATCCATCTGACAGAGTTGACGAAAACCTGAATTTGTACTGAATCTAATACATTCAATCAATCAGTTACTGTATTAAAACAAACACAACAAACAGTGAGTATGTTATTGTTTATAAAAGATTCACATCATTAAAAAACATTTGTATCCATTTTATAGCATATGAATGATTGAACCCCTCTCTGTGGACTCACTGTTTTAGATGTAGTGAGAAGACAATAAGTGTCATGGATTTGATATAATAATGATAAAATTAAATTGAAGAGGATAATTGTGTTAAATACATTTTATTATTAATCCCCCATAACATTTACAATTGAAAATATTTACATTTTTAAACCTATTAGCAGTTACAATTGGACATGTTTTGTCCCGTGTGTGTGTGTGTGAGAGAGAGTGTGTGTGAGAGTGTGCGTGTGTGTGTGCGTGTGAGTGTGTGAGAGTGTGTGTGAGTGTGTGTGAGGAGAGAGTGTGTGTGTATATATATATATATATATATATACTGTATATAATTTATACAATATTTAATTATTTATTAAATATATGAATATACATATTAAATATACAGGAATACTTATATTTAAAACATTGATTTTTATTTTATTTTTATATTTTTATATCCACTGACATTAAAGAGTCAACTATTTAAAAAAATATAAAAAACAAACTAAAAATATATTTATATATTAAATATAAATATTACATATATTTCAAACATTTATTCTATTAATTAGATGCGTGTAAGAGCCACTTTTTGAGTAACATGCTCAAATTAATTTATAAAATGTAGATTACTGAAATATTTATTGAATATATGATATTTGAAATATTGTATAAAAATATATATTATATAAATATTTAAATGTGTGTGCATGTCCCCTTAAATAGTTATAATTGAAATAAATATAATTGTTGTATAAATGCAATTGTATTTTGTTCATCATGAATGATGCTCTTAACTATTGACCTCCATGATTGTTCCCTGTAAAGCTTTATTCTCTTTATTCCCTTCTCTCTGAGAGCGTTGGACTGTGGGAACGGGCTTTAACCGATTTATAGATCTGGGCTGAGTTTCCCAAAAACATTGTAAGCCTAAGTTGATCGTAGGGCCATTGGTTTCAATCTACGATGTACTTAAGTAGCTTACGATTAATTGTCGACCGATATTAGTTTTTTGACTGCCGATGCCGATATCTTGGAAAGCAGGGTGGCCGATATAAAGCCAATATAATTTTATTTATTTTATTTAAAAAATTTGAAATCATTTGAAAATTTATTAAAAATTAAATGTGTTAAATAAACATACTTGTACTTTAGATGACAAAGTATTTTTCACAAATAAATAAATATTTAATAAAAATATAATAAAAAATGAAGTAAACACTGTAACCAACAGGGCACTCAGTATTCTGGGAAGTTTGTGTGCATTGGGAATCGTATTTTTTCAAATAACCGTTCTCTCTGATTATTAGACAGACATTAGATGATCCATATATTAGACAGAACTGAAGGACAACAGCGAACAAGAGGGAGAATGTGCTCAGGCGCTGCCGTTCTTTGCACCGTCAAAATAAAAGTCCCACCTCGAACGCATCGGCCAAATAGGAAAACTTATCGATTGCCTTTCTATTACTAATAATATAAAAGCAATCGTTATAATACTTTTTGTATACATTTTAATTCCTTTGTTTAACCGTTCCATCTGATTATTAGACAGACGTATTAGATGATCCATATATTAGACAGAACTGAAGGACAACAGCGAACAAGAGGGAGAATGTGCTCAGGCGCTGCCGTTCTTTGCACCGTCAAAATAAAAGTCCCACCTCGAACGCATCGGCCAAATAGGAAAACTTATCGACCGATGCCGATATTTAAAAAAATGCCAAATATCGGCCGATATATCGGCCTTGGCGATATATCGGTCGACCACTACTTACGATGCTTTTGGTAAACGCAGCCCTGATCAATATGTCTCGAAATTATTTTTCATCCATGTTTTAAATGCACTGGGATTTCCTAAGGGGTTTGTGAGTTGATGAAAAGTGAAAAATTAAATTAAATGTAAAATGTATATAAATAAATGGGGCTGCACAATTAAAGTAAGCTGATAGTGTAACTTAGTGTGATTATCAAATCAATGGGTGTGATTTTATTAATTAAGTTAATAGTCTGTGAGAGTGAAGCGCAGCACTGTGTTCATTTACACACTAGCAGTGTGTCATTTGAAATGTTAAAAGCTGGAGGGTTTGAAGGTTTGAAAGTGAAAAATGTAAGATATAAATATCAGTATTGTAACTTGTAGTGTAAAATACAACTATTATTATTATTATATTAAATTTGACTGTAGTCCTAAAACACCAGTGTGAATATAACATGGACCCAAGACCCACTGTAAACACCCTTATATAAATATTTTTATATATAAATATTATAAATTATAATAAATACATGTCATTTATTTGTTTTCATTTTTATAATATTTTATATAATATTATAATCATAATTGTATAATATTTAATATTTAAATTCTAAATGAAAACTTTTTATTTATGAATTAAATAAATTTTATTTATTTATTAGAATATTTAATTCAATATTATAATAACAATTTTATAATATAAGCTCAAATATTGATTTTGGATCATTTTTAACCAAAAAAAGTTACGGACTGCAGCTTTAAATAAAGATATTTTTATTTTGAGAAACTTACTTTTACTTCACTACATTCCAAAGCATAATATCACACTTTTTCCTCCTCTACATTTCATAAAAACATATCCTTAATTAAATAATTAAATACATTTAATTTATTTGTTAGAATTTGTACAATATTTAATTCAATATAATAATAATAATTTTATAATATAGTTATGATTTTAATATTTGATGTATTCTAAATAAATGGAAACTAGATATAATATATATAATTAAATAAATATAACTTATTTATTTGAATTTTTATAATATTTTATATAATCATCATTTTATGACTCTTTTTCTCTTTATACAGGCATTGCATTGTATATACTATTCTCTCTTTTATTATATTTTATAATGTTATATTTTATTTGACTAGCTGCATGTCATGTGACCATTAATGACATCTGAAAACTGCAAACATGAATGTGTTGCTGAAATATTGAAATATTAAGCTAAAATCTCAGCGGTTATGTGAAATATTGGGCGTCTGACTGGTTGGGCTGGAGCAGAAGTGTCTGCTGTAGGATGTGACGCTGCTGATGTGATAGTGCTGTGAGTGAGTGATAAAGCTTCAGCAGGAAGAGTTCAGGCTGCGTTCTAATCTGCGCTTCTCGTCTGCTAACAGGAAGTCATCAACGCTCTGAAGCAAACCTGGCATGTGTACTGCTTCCTGTGCACTGCCTGCCAGCAGCCCATCCGCAACAAAAAAAAAAAAAAACTTGCCCCTTTTAGACTTGCACTCTATTCATTTACTAACTGCTTGTTTTCTTTAAAATAAAAATAAAAACTAACACCAGCTTCTCTATTCTTTTTGTATTCTGTCTTTTTCTTTATTATACAAAAAAGCAAAAAAAAAGCCTCTAACACTAGCTTGCTTTATTCTTTTTCTATTCTATAGGCTTTCTTTTTATTTATTATATAATAATAATAATAATAATAAAAAACCCTTGCTACAGTATGTGTACTGCGTTAGGCTAACTGAGACTTACACACACACACACACAC
>NW_015536660.1:41387-42376 GCF_001515605.1 Sinocyclocheilus anshuiensis | reverse complement strand
TATATATATATATATATATATACAGATATATATATATTAGGGGTGTAACGGTTCACAAAATTCACGGTTTGGTTCTGTTGTAATTTCCTTAAATCATTGTATATATGTATGTATGTATATGTAGTATAAAATAAAATTTGATTATTTTTACATACATTTTAATAATATTATGAAAATGTTATTATATTAATGTAGAGCACCAAACACCAATGACTTGTACATACACTATATGTACAAAAGTATTGGGACACCCCCTTCTTTAGAACAGAAAAAGTCACTTCCAAAACTCTGGCAACAAAGATGGAAACATAATAATTCATGTTTTTAAAATTTGTATTTCCATCTCTGTGGCAACAGTTTTGTAAGTGTCTAAAATGACTGTATTCATATGTACAAGACAAGTCACTGGTGTTTGCTGATGAGTTTTTGGCTCTGCATTTAAAGTCACACCAGAGGTTTCTGCAGACCAGTCAAGTTCTTCCACACTGACTCAATCAATAATTTATTTTTGCATTGTCATGTTAGAATAGAAAAGGGTCCTGTCCAAACTGTTGCTATAAAATTAGAAGCACACAATTCCCTGGGATATCATTATATACTTAAACATTAAGATTTGTACTCATGGAAATGACTAAAGTAGTCAAACCTGTTCATTAGAAGGGGGTATCCCAGTTCTTTTGGCAGTATATTGTATATTCTAGTTATATTCTATTTATATATTCTAATTTTTGTATATGTGACCCTGCCTGTGAAAACCCAACTAAAGTCATTTTTTTGTGATTTACTGTTTTCTACATAAAATCATCCTTCATAATGTAAATAACGTTCCCTTTCAGTCGGTCACTCTCGACGTCGCGTCGGATGACCGACGAAATTGGGATCTCGCTTAGAGAGACCTTAGAGAGACCAATCTACTTCAAGTGTAAACTAAACGAGCCAATGCACATTGGCATGCGATTATTGCATCCAGCTGCCGCTGATCACAGCGT
>NW_015536660.1:40921-41375 GCF_001515605.1 Sinocyclocheilus anshuiensis | reverse complement strand
TTCAGGGAACGAGGGTTACCATACGTAACCGAGACGTTCTGTGAAAATGTAACCTTGATATCTTTAATACTGACATAGTAAGGCCATGTCAAAGATGGAAATCATAGTGAAATTAATGGTTGAAATTAAAATTTTGATGCTTATCTCATAATTAGATTTTGAGACTTTAGCCTGGATTTAACAGACAGGGTCACATATTATGGCATTAACCGCACCGGTGTGGATATTTAATGTACTTCGCAATCACAGATTCTAGCTTAAGTTTTGGAATATATGACCCAAATAAGCATTTTCACCGGATATTGCCATCTGAACAAGTAAGTAACAAGTCTGCCATGTTTGTTCTTACCAACTGAGGAAAAAAGCATTTCCATAAATCTCTGATTAAATCTAAAGATCGGTTAGCTCATATCACATCAAACCGTTCAAATTATTATTATTGTTATACTTTATT
>NW_015536660.1:25873-40909 GCF_001515605.1 Sinocyclocheilus anshuiensis | reverse complement strand
TCAGAAGCACATTTATAACTGGAATATAATTTAATTTCATTCACATGTGTTTCATAAACACATAATCCTTTATGCATTACAATCCGCCATCAAAATGATATATTTAATTATTCCGGCTGCTGTGAGAAAAGGCTATAAATGATCCGCCACCTGCAGGATCCTCACATGCGATAGCCTAGTAGCCGGGACAACTTCTTTATGTTTACAGACGTGACATAATGACGCGGCAGCATGCTCGAATTTCCCACGAAAACCTACCCGTACCACTCAAACTAGAAAACATTATTATAAGCTAACCGTTGTGAATCGGGCTAAAGTAAGGCGACAGTTTTGAACACTGGCTGGTTATGTACTTGCTCAAATATTGATTTTGGATCATTTTTAACCAAAAAAAGTTACGGACTGCAGCTTTAAATAAAGATATTTTTATTTTGAGAAACTTACTTTTACTTCACTACATTCCAAAGCATAATATCACACTTTTTCCTCCTCTACATTTCATAAAAACACATCCTTTCCCGTTCTGTCAAACTGAAGAAACCTCTGTGTGAATCGAGATCTGATTCATGAGCGAGCTGAACTGATTCACTAAACTCGGAGTGAATCGGAGCGCTGTGATTGATTTGTTTAGATTACTACACCCTGTTCGGCACCAGCTGTCACGGATGCGACTTCCCCATTGAAGCGGGCGATAAGTTCCTGGAGGCGCTGGGGTTCACCTGGCACGACACCTGCTTCGTCTGTACGGTACGAGAACAGTGCAGTGTATCAGAGCCATGAGACGCTTGCTCCTGTTACGCAGTGAATATAGTATGAATGATGCATTTATATAGCGATTTATTGTGTATTGCTGTACACGCAAAGCGCTTTACAATCATATGGGGTCATTACTTTCACTTTTTTTTAAACTAACTAACTTTACTAACTTTGTTTTATTATTGTATTTATTTACTTATTTATTTGTTTGTTTATTTTCTTTACTTATTTCATTCTACTTATTTATTTACTAACTTTATATATTTATTTTGTTAATTTTCTTTTACTTACTTTATTTACCTTTTTATTACCTTTTTATTATTTACTCATTTACTTTTTATTTATTTATGTAGTTATTTATTCACTTATTTACTTTATTTATTTAATTTAATTCATATGCATTATTTGTTTATTTACTTGATTTGCTCATTTAATTTATTTACTTTATTTTCATTTATTTATTGAATTTTTTTATTTTTACTCACAAATAGCAATTTCTACTCAAAATATTTTACGTCTTGAGATAACTAGAAAAAAAATTAAATGAATTATAGAAATTCCCATAACTTTAAAGGTCTAGAAATCACAAATATATAGGGTTTCCCTGGTTCTTAAATAAAACTGACATTTGTAAAGGGAATGAATCAAAATGAGAAATATGGTTTTATTTGATTGTTTGAAGGGTTAATATGTGGTTTTGATGATGTTCTGGTGTCTCTCTCTGGTCCTGTAGGTGTGCAGCACGAGTCTGGAGGGTCAGACCTTCTTCTCCAAGAAAGACAAGCCCTTGTGCAAGAAGCACGCTCACACTGTCCAGTTCTGATCTCACACTGAAACCAACGCCTTGCTGGTCATATTTGACTTTTGTGAGATTTATTTTAGTGCATGAATGTTTATGAGAAGAGATATATTTGCTCCAGTTTCCCTCATCATGAGATCAGAAACTGCTTCCCTGAATAAGACTCGGTTTCATGTTCTGGGTGTGTTTGTCTGTTTTTGAGTGAGTATATCATGCGATACAGTGTTTTATTGAGATCTTTACCATGATTGAAAATGATCTTTACATGCAAAAGATATTTCATTTGTTATTTGTAGCATTACAGAAGATCATATTCTATTTTCCACATGTTTTTAAAGAGCCATGACTCTGTGCTAATATATTTTTCACACTCATGAGATCAGTGTGAGTGCTGCAGTACATCCAGCTCTCTTTATGCAGGTATATTTTATATTTATTGAGGCGGAAAGGAAGATTTCGGGGGCTTTGCGCGTATTTTACTTTCAGAGCGGTGATGTTTAATGTTTTATGAGTTATTTCTGTGCTCTTTTATCTGTGTCAGGTTTGTGGGATGTCTGATTGATTCTGTGCCTTTATTTGTATTAATATACAAAAATGTTTCATATTTAGGCCTAAAGTCATTCCGACTGTTTTCTAATCATTAGCACTCATTTTGAAGCTAATAAGGGTCGGTGGTTCATGTGCATCTTTATTCTCAGAGCGGTGATGTTTAATGTTTTATGAGTTATTTCTGTGCTCTTTTATCTGTGTCAGGTTTGTGGGATGTCTGATTGATTCTGTGCCTTTATTTGTATTAATATACAAAAATGTTTCATATTTAGGCCTAAAGTCATTCCGACTGTTTTCTAATCATTAGCACTCATTTTGAAGCTAATAAGGGTCGGTGGTTCATGTGCATCTTTATTCTCAGAGCGGTGATGTTTAATGTTTTATGAGTTATTTCTGTGCTCTTTTATCTGTGTCAGGTTTGTGGGATGTCTGATTGATTCTGTGCCTTTATTTGTATTAATATACAAAAATGTTTCATATTTAGGCCTAAAGTCATTCCGACTGTTTTCTAATCATTAGCACTCATTTTGAAGCTAATAAGGGTCGGTGGTTCATGTGCATCTTTATTCTCTTTGTTTTAGTTGCCTGTAATTTACTTCTTTATTCTGAGATGGGATGAAAAATAAAACATACATTAATCATAGTGTGATTAAAATGATTTTTTTTTTTTAATGCAACACTGATCACAACATCCATTGTTATCATTAACTAAACTAAAACCATAAAAAAATTATTGCTTGAAATGATAGATAGATAGATAGATAGATAGATAGATAGATAGGTGTGTGTATGTGTGTGTGCGCGCATATGCAAAGATGACAAAAGACATTAATATACAAAAATGTTTCATATTTAGGCCTAAAGTCATTCCGACTGTTTTCTAATCATTAGCACTCATTTTGAAGCTAATAAGGGTCGGTGGTTCATGTGCATCTTTATTCTCTTTGTTTTAGTTGCCTGTAATTTACTTCTTTATTCTGAGATGGGATGAAAAATAAAACATACATTAATCATAGTGTGATTAAAATGATTTTTTTTTTTTAATGCAACACTGATCACAACATCCATTGTTATCATTAACTAAACTAAAACCATAAAAAAATTATTGCTTGAAATGATAGATAGATAGATAGATAGATAGATAGATAGATAGATAGATAGATAGGTGTGTGTGTGTGTGTGTGCGCGCATATGCAAAGATGACAAAAGACAAATATGAGATATGCAAAATTATAAAACAAAAATGTCAATTTTAGCTAGTCATTTTTGTTTAGATTAAGTTGAAGTACAAAATAACAAACTAAAAATTCATAAAAACTTTAAGTAAAATAAATTATAAAAATGAGAACAGAATGGCTAAAACTTTAACTAAAATTAAAACAAAATATATAGGAAAATACTCTATATTATTTCACATTTTCATATATTTCACAAGAGAATAACTCTAAAATTAAGAATTTAGAAAAAAATCTAATTTTTGTTTACTTCAAGCTTAAGTACTAAAATAACTCAAACTAAATACACAAACTAAAAATGAATCTATATTTACATATAAAGATGACAAAAACAACACAATTACTGAAACTTCTAACTGAAATTAAAATGAAAACAGAAAATATATAGAAAAACATTTGAAATGTAATATATAAAATCAAAGATTGAAATTTAAAATCAGAATAGAACAGAAACAAATATTTAAATTTTAATTTAAAATGTTAACAAAATTAAAATTAATTCTTCATACAACATGGATCACAACATCTATTGAGAACAAGGTATTGTTATCTAAAACTAATATATATATATTCATTTTAGTTTTATAGCTTTAGTTTTAGATAACTATAGCCTACATATAAATAGTATTTCAATGATACTAAAATATCACTGCATCATCAGAAACACGTTTGCATCACTACTGTAAATGCTTTAATAATGAGTGACATTGTATATTTTCCGGGTCACCTGAGAGCGATCCTTCGGTCTCTAGATCCCAAACCATCACTCCACCACAAACACACAGCCTGCGCTCGCCTTTCATACGATGCCGGATCATTTTCAGTCCCTGCGAAATGGATATTAGCAAACACTCACCGTCTTCCAGTAATGACTGAGTTTGCCAGTAGGTTGCAATGCATGTTTATGATGATCAGATTATAGAAAAAAGGTTTAACCGCATTAGTCCTCCTTCTCCTCCACTAACTAAAAAACTGTTAGACATTCTGCACCTGCTCCTTGAGTATGTGTGTGTGATCATGTATATCCAATATCATTAAATTTTTTAAGCACTACGTTTCATGCACAGAAATTAAACAATGCACAAAGAAAAGCAGACTTTAAAGATGACTTTAATGCTGTAAACAGTATTGTTTTAGTGGTTTGGATGTTTTGGATCTCAATCAGCATCAGATGAAGTTTAAATTCACATGTAAGATCTGAAAGAATCTGAAAGAAAGAGTGAAAATAAAGCGACTCTGTGGATTATTTCTGTGAAACAGTTCTTTTCATTCCTGCACTGAAGCAGAAGCTCAAAACAACTAACTAGTTTAATGCCCTGAATTTGTTTTGTAAATGAATCCTGAATCTGAATGGTCAGATCTGTAGAGAAGCTCAAAAACCAAAGGCTTCATCTATAAAGTGCATTAACTTCATGTTCTGTGTTATATATAGGTGTATTTTTATATATATTTGAAGACTGAATTGTGTTTTATATTTGTTTTTTTTTGTAGTTTAATGTTGTAATGTAGATTTTAAACTTTATTCTTTAGCGTAGCGCTACTTTATGTTCCGTATTTATTTATATAAGTCAGACACTGAAGTGAGTTGTTGTTTTTGTCACTCTTTCTGTTTTAAAGATGTTTTCTATATTCATCCATTGTGTCCTCTTAAGGTGCAATTTTGTTAACCTGGCAACACATCCCTTACAAAAAAAACCCCCAAAACCATAGATACTATAGTTAAACCATACTCCCGCTCCAAGGTTCTGATCTAGCCTAAATGATTCACGATCCACGCTCTGAAGTCCCGATTTGAACCAAATGATTCCCCGGCCTCCGCTCACTCTAGCCCCCGGCCTCCTCTCACTCTAGCCCCCAGCCTCCGCTCACTCTAGCCGCCGGCCTCCGCTCACTCTAGCCCCCCCGCAAGCCTCCTTCGTCGAATCCTCCACCTCTGCTCACTCTAGCCCCCGGCCTCCGCTCACTCTAGCCCACCGGCCTCCGCTCACTCTAGGCCCCGGCCTCACTCTAGCCGCCGGCCTCCGCTCACTCTATTATGTAAACAAAAACGTTTATTTTGGATGCGATTAATCGCGGTTAATCGTTTGACAGCACTAATATATGTATATATATATATATCGATTCGCTCAAATTCGCTCAAATGAAACGATTAATTCAGGAATTATATTTAGTACATTGATAGACATGGTCCTGAATAATTTGACCAATTTTAAGGTCTCTACGGTGTGCTCCATAGCGCCACCACCAGTTCAAAAATGTACTTTTATTTTTCGACAACAGTAGACGTGTTTGATAAAGATGTTTTTCTGATATTAGTGTGAGGTTCAGAGCAGGAATATGGTGATGTAGGCTACAGTATGTGTATTGTATATTCTATAGCCTACTATATTAAATAATAGCCTATATAATTTCAGGTTGTTTGAAAGGGCAATTTTAGATTAGATTAATATTTAGTATTTTTGTATTACATTATGTTTTTTTTCATAGTTTCTATCCGTCTCTGTGAGGTTTATGTTTTTTTTATTTTTTATATATACTCTATGATATAGTTTACATTTTACATTTACATTTACATTTAGTCATTTAGCAGACCCAGTGATGTTGTGTATATGGAGAAGAGGAGGGGTCCAAGAACTGATCCCTGAGGAACCCCAGTGACAAGTTGATGTGCTTTGGATACCTCCCCTCCCCAAGCCACCCTGAAAGACCTACCAGTGAGATAGGATTCAAACCAGCGAAGTGGAATCCCTGTGATGCCCATTGAAGAGAGGGCAGAAAGGAGGATCTGATGATTGACAGTGTCAAAAGCAGCAGAAAGATCCAGCAGAATAAGAACTGATGATTTGGAATCAGCTTTTGCAATCCGCAAGGCTTCCGTGACTGACAGTAGCGCAGTCTCAGTGTAATGGCCACTCCTGAAACCTGACTGGTTAGGATCCAGTTTGTTGTTTTAGGTCTGACGGATTTTGAGGTATAGTGTGGTTGTATGTAGGTGTGTTTTGATGGTGAAGCGGATGAGGAGCTTGTATTGAGGTGTATTTCTCTGATGCGTCAGTGGTTGGAGCTTGTGCGCCTCAACACACACACACACACACACACACACTCTCACTCACTCACTCACACACACTCACTCTCTGAAGGAAAGAAAACCAGCTTTCCTCCTCGAGTTGGGCAGAAGGAGTCGTTTAATCTCTCCTCATCGAGTAATTGATCGCTAGATGTTTCTCTGTGCAGCGGACGCTTTCTGACGGACTTTAGAGGATCGTGAATGAAGGTGAGCGTCTGAACGCCAGTCTGACACGTTCACGGAGGTTTTAGGGTTTAATCCGCCGTGTTTATCGATACACTCGCCGTCGGTCTGTGATCCGCGAGCAGATTTAGGGTGTCTTGTTTGCAAAAGTTTGGCGTTTTCTCGTGAATCTCGCTGCAGTGTCTCAGGATCTTTCTCACAAGCAGCTGTCAGCGCTTAGTTTTAGTGGTACTAGTTTAAGGAAAATAAATTAGGTGTGTTGTGATGAACGGAAAACATCATTCGAGTAAGAGATTCAACTCTTGGAGCACAAAAGCAGTGTTAAATCGCTGTGGTATATTTGTAGCAATAGCCAACAATACATTGTATGGGTCAAAATTATACATTTTTCTTTTATGCCAAAAATCATTAGGATATTAAGTAAAGATCATGTTACATGAAGATATTTTGTACATTTCCTACTGTAAATATATTAAAACTTAATTTTTGATTAGTAATATGCATTGCTAAGAACTTAATTTGAACAACTTTAAAGAAGATTTTCTCAATATTTAGATTTTTTTGCACCCTCAGATTCCAGATTTTCAAATAGTTGTATCTCAGCCAAATATTGTCCTATCATAACAAACCATACATCAATGGAGAGCTTATGGCTGGTTTTGTGTCCAGAGTCATGCATTTGAACATCAAGAGATGTTTTAATCTGTGTTGGGTTTATAAGTGAATTAGCTACTTTTAGATTTTCAAGCATGCATATTTTGATTAGTAATGAAAGCAAACACATCCAGCTCTGGTTGTTTGGGTTAGCAATTATTGGAAGTTTTTTGACATGTTGATGAATTGCGATTTGATTAGGGATGATTCCTGAAGCCGTTTTACTGGTTGTTTCTATATTAAATGATATTGCATAACTCCCAGGGATGTGATTTATTGCTGCTCATCAAGGTCTTACGAAATATTCTGTTTGACTGTTCTTGTAGATGTTGAGAGATCTGATCTGAACGTCATAAATCCATAAGGAGCTGCATTCATCTGCAGACTGAGGTAAGACAATCGGTCAAAGACTTTAGCAATCGGTGCGAGACCGTGTTTTTTGGCGGCTGATGTTTTCATTTTGCCTTTAAATCCTCCGATATTGAATCTTTGGTTAAGTTTTGCTTTGAATGCTTGGTTAAGTTTTGCTTGTTTAATGGCTGAAATAATTGTGATTGTTGTGAATACAGCTGAAGGGTGTTCACATAATGACTGTTATCAAACGGTTTTCCCAAACAATCCCCTCGCCTGCCATTGGTCAGTCACGCAGGTAGCCCCGCCCCCGAACTCACGTCATTGTTTGAGTCAGAAGTTGGGCCGCTCTACAATCAAATCAATGTTTTTGAAAGCGTTTTAAAAAAGTGCTGGGCAATGATTAATCGCATCCAAAATAAAAGTTTGTGTACATAATATATGTGTATATTTATTTTGTATGCACACACATGCATGCATGTACATATTTAAGAAAAAATTTATGTTTATATATTAAATATATTTATATATAATAAAAATTATATGAATATAAATATAGACATGTAAATACATGTAAACATTTTCAAAATATTGTAAGAAAAAGTGAATACGTCGAAGATCTTGATGAAGAATAACTTTTATTACAGAATAGTAGTGACAAAGTACATGTAGTACCTTGGGTTCAACGGAGTCAGACTGAACCCCGAACATCCTAAGCTCAATCATTTTATACAGTATTACGTTCATCTTCCCGCTCAACATGTAAATTAAGTTTCGTTTTAAATGTAAATTGCGGATGACAATGAAAGTGATAGCCTTCCGTTCCCACATCTTCGGTAGACTCAAGTGGGAACAACCAAATGTTAAGGTGATAAGATTAAACAGAATCCATAGCAGTTATTTCATGTACCCTTTTGGTCAGCAGATGGTTCTTGACGACCTGCTGCTTCTCCCACGCTATAAGTGACAAATTATCGCTCCGGAGGTACTATTTACATATGATTAAGATCGGAAAGAACTATCTATATGATAATTAAGCTCTTTGTAGAGAAAGGAGCATAGTTTAATACACAATTTGGAGTGGAAGCTGGGTCGAGGCAGACTATAATTTCTTACAATATATACTGCATGTGTATGTCTTTACATAATAAATATACACAGAACACACATATATTATATAACATTTTTTTTTTTAAATTTGAATTCAATCAATCGTTGCCCAGCACCAGTTTAAAGTGTAACTTGGGATGTGAGAAAATATTTTAGCATTTAAAATAAATGACACACTTCAGCCTTCAAGATAAACATGTTCATTTATACTCTGTATTTTACACAGAGCTCAGATAAAGTTCATTACATCTTTGGGTTCAGGGCTTGTGTTGGGAGTACTAGTTTATTTACTGGAGTACTAGTTTGTTTACTTACTGAATGCTATGCAGTATGTACCTTTATACTGTATGCAATGATAAACAGAGGTGCATAAGACTTGTTTGAGAGCCCTCAGATTCCAGATTTTCAAATAGTTGTATCTCAGCCAAATAATAAAGCTTATTTATTCAGCTTTCAGATGTATAAATCTAAAAAAATTAACCCTTATGACTGGTTTTGTGGTCCAAGGTCACATGTGACTTTTCTGCCGTCTGTGTAGCAGCTGATGAAGTAAAGAGCACAGATTCGTCATCTTCGTCCTTGGATCTGATCTGACCTGACCTGAGTGAATTGGTCTTTAATCGTAGCGTGTGTGTTGTGATATCCGTGAGTATCGTGTGTCTGATAAGCGGTTCTTTGGGAGCATGTCGGCGGCTACAGGAGTCATTTATAATGCGGCGTAATGAGAGAAAGCCATTACAGGGCCCGATGTGTGTTTTGGGTGGGATTTCTAAAAGCCTGCGTGTGGGAAAGTGCTCATTTTGTCTGTGTGGTCTGGCTTTGGCGGCCGTAGGCTTGTTTGAATTAAACCCAGTGGGCCGGCGCTGTTTTACTGCTTTTATTTCACTGTGGCGTCGTTCGGTGTGAAAACATATCTTATAGCTCTGTTCGCTGATGATGTTACGTCATCACAGGTCACTTGAGGTTGATCATTATGGGTTTTAATGGCTGATTTCAATATTAGAAGAGCAGGTGGGCAATATAAAGATTATATTTATCGCAAAATAAACTCAGAGAGTAGGGGTGCACTGTTTGAGGGAAACAGTCTAATTGTACTTCTTTTTTTTTTTTTGCTAAAAATTGTGATTGATTTAAAATGTGTCTGTCTTTTTTTTTTAATGCTCTCTTTTTCTGTGCACAATTTGGCCAACTTTTTGTGATTTACATATGTATGACTATTAAAAAAAAGTAATAATTATATGATATAATAATTATATTAAAAAGTAATAATTTGAAATTAATAAATGGTAATAATAATAATGATTTATTTTTTTATATTTAAAAATGGAAACAAAATTAAATCATTTACATTTTAACTTAATTTATTGGTTTAATATAATTAATTTGTATTGATTTTTTTTTTATAATATATATATATTTTTATGGCTTCAGTGCTTGTTTGTAGGGCTGCACACTTTGGCTAAAATTTTTGTTATTTATATATGTGACTGCATATTTTTATTGTATAAAATACATTTTATAATTAAGTTTAATTTATTAATTTTATTAATATTTATTAATATTAAAATTTATAAATACATTTCATTTATTTTAATATTACATTTACATTTAGATGCTGAATGTAAATGAACACGTATTTACACAATGTTTACATTTATGGAAATACATATTTACAATATTTAAATATTATTTTAATACCCAAAATATTCCCCCCAAAAAATGTGCATTATTTATTAAGGATAATATTGAAAAACGTAGAAAAGTGGAATGCTGTCTTCAGTTAGTCAGCTGAACGTGTGCAGTTAAAATCTCAGTTGTATTGAGTATTGTCTGATTGTTTTGCATGAGCAGTTTAACACTAACTGGCCCATCCGTCTCTCAGAATGAAATCTTCTTTGCACGATGCGCTTCAGCGTGATTTGCAGCACTTGTTGAGCTGTGACATGTGTTTGTTCCTGTAGATTCTTATCTCATTAAAACCGTCAGCTTTGTTTCCCAACATCTCTCAGACGTTTAAAGTCGCTATTGTGCGCGCGAACGCTGCCGAACACTGCGCCTTTGTGCTCTGAATCTGCATAGCCCAAGGGCTTCTGGGAGAATTGAACAAGCTTCTGATGTTCCTGGAGAACGGAGGCGTGTGAGATTCCTTCATCAAGGTGAATTTCCAGCCTGGAGCTGCAGAGGTCAGAGTTTAGAGTCCGAATAATGAGCTCAGATCGTTCTCAGAAACATGACGTGAACTTTTAGGCCTGCTTTATGTTATTTACACATAAGAATGGCATAAAAACGTGGCATAATGTGAAAATGCAGCGCAAAAATGACCATTACTTATTATTTCATACACTACCAGTCAAAAGTTTTTGAACAGTAAGATTTTAATTTTTTTTAAAGAATTCTCTTCTGCTCTCCAAGCCAAAATATTTCACAATATTACTGCTCTTGCTGTATTTATATACAGTAAAAGCAGTAATATTGTGAAATATTTTTACTATTTAAAACAGCTGTTTTCTATGTGAATATCTGTTCAACTGTAATGTATTTCTGTGATGCGCAGCTGTATTTTCAGCATCATTACTCCAGTCTTCAGTGTCACATGATCTTCAGAAATCATTCTAATATGATGATTTGCTGCTCAAGAAACATTTCTGATTATTATTATAGTCTTCATTTGATTGAATTTCCAACAAAAACCACTCTATTGTGAGTTATATGGTTATCAGTTAGCCACGAGTGTGTTTGCTGTGGCTGCGCGTCTGTCTGCAGTCTGAGCTGCATTGGCCGACCTTTGACCCCGCCTTCCGCTCGTGTAATTGCAGGAAGTGAGCGTGGCCAGTGAGAGCAGGGGATTGTGGGTAAGCATTAATGAGCACAGAGGTGGCAGAGTTGCTGAAGGGGAGAACAGTCATTTATTTGGCCATTATTTGAATGTTATGCTAGTGTTGTCTGCATGATTCATAACTAAATGTTTACATTACGTGAAGAAAATGTAAGTGGTGTTTGGAAAATCCACCACCGGGATTCTAGAATCTTCCTTTATGGTTGCCAGGGTGTTGCTACACTGTTGCTGGATGGTTGCTATGTAATTTGTTACTGTCTCCAGTGAAATGAGTCCATGCTAATATTGATGTTAATATTATTGGATAATATTGGAATGGTTAATATTATATAGCCTTGATTTCATCAGCAGAAAAGTCATTTTCAGAAATTTGTTACATTTTAATGAATGATTATATAAGTCCATTGTAGTATTGTAGTGTTTAAACGTATTATTATTATTTTATATTATTAAATTATAATGTATTAGTATTAAATATAAATATTTAACTTATAATTGTTTAATAATATTTTTTATAAATGTAAAATTACTAATATTTAATACAATTAAAAATATTAAAATAATGTATAATTAAAAGTCAATTGTTTATTATTATTATTATTATTATCAATAATAATCTAATAATATTAAATAAAATATTTAATATATGTTTAATGCAATTTTTTTATAAATATTTAATAATAAAATTAAAAATAAAAATCATTTAAAAGTAAATAAATATTTAATTTAAAATAAAACAATTTATTAGTAGTAGTAATATTAGTATTATTATGTAATATTATTTTATAATATATAAGAATATTGAATATAAATATTGAATAGTATTTTATATGTAATAATATTTAATTATAAAATGAAAATATTAGTTTTTATTAACCAATATACTACATAAAAATAAGCAACAATATTGACGTATTTACAAACTTTAATTCTTTGTAATAACTCACACTAATGAATCATGAGACGGGAGTCATTTATTCTGAAAGTCAATAGAATCACTTGTGATTTCTATCAGCTCGTGTTTTTCCGTAAACACGTGAAGTGTCGCATGTGAAAGGAATAAAACCCGACTCATCTCGGATCTCTTCGAGGCTCTGAAGATGAAAGCCAGCGAACTTCCTCTCAGATGATTTGAATTATTATCTCATCAACATGTCACACGCTGCAAACGAAATGCGTCTGACTTTTGACTCGCTGACTGCGGCGGCGGGAGATTTATGGCACTCCGTCTTTGATTTCCCACAGAAACAAATCCGAGCCCTGCGCTAATGCGTCGCGATGCATGCCATCCGTCCATCCATCGTTTGTTGATCGCCAGCTCTTCATGAAGAGCCGTTCTGTTCTCAGCAAGCGTTTTAAAGACTGCCGGTAAGAGTGTGCGTGAATCACTCAGAGTGTCAAACGCTCCATTAATCCCCAGCACAGATGCATTATGGGTGGTGGGTTTAGAGAGGATGGCTGGACGCTGCTCTTCGGGGATTCGGAGAGAAGACTGAAGCCTACACTCTTAAAAATAAAGGTGCTACAAAGCTTCTTCACAGCGATGCCACAGAAGAACCATTTTTGGTTACACAAAGCAGCATTCAGTCAAAGGATCTTTAAAGAACCATCTCTTTCTTACCTTTTTATAATCTGAAGAACCTTCTTTCGCCACAAAGAAGCTTTTGTGAAACAGTGAAAAGGTTCTTCAGATGTTAAAGGTTCTTAATGGAACCATTTAGACAAAAAGGTTCTTCTATGGCAGTGTTACTCATTGCGTGGCTTGCGAGCCTCATGCGGCTCGCCAAGCTTTAATGTGTGGCTCGCATGGCAGATGGCAGTAAATAATGCGATGATATGATCAATACAGATATTTAATAAAATCATTAAAAACAAGCAGGGCTATAACTAAGCCATTAAAAAAACTCACACCGTGTCTACACCGGACGCGAGCATCGTGGAGCGACGCGACAAAAGACAATAGAACCCATTATAATTATGGCCCTATGATTTCTGCGATGCGGAAAACGCGGACGGAATCGCGGAATCCAGTCATAAAAACAGAATTTACTGTATAACGGGGAATGTCACGGAATTTGTCAAAGTTTGGGTGAATAAATCAAAAGTAGGTCATTACACTTAAATGAAATCACAATATTGATTGGTATCTGTAAATACTAAGCTGCAAAAATAACATTTAAATATGAATCCTGCGTGTCTCTTTATGAATGAATGGCGCAGACGCACGGTTTCGTTTACTACACACATACTGAAGCGAACAGTGTGTTCAGCGTCTGCTGTCTCGCTAAATGAGAACATAGCCTAAATACATGAACAACAGTCAGTGTCTGCTCTATTGCAAATAATTTATATTTAAAAAATACCCAAAACAGCGGAAATATTGACTAGAAACAAAGATATTTAAACTTGCTCTGCCCTTACGTCCATGACATTGACTCACTGCGGAGTTGTTTTGGCAATCTTTCCAGCTCTTAACGCCGAATGTGCTCTTATGGTTTGATACATGATGGGCTAATGTTGAAGCAAATAACTTTAAATAAATAACTTTTAAAAATAAACCCATTTGTATTGCATTGCGTATTGTATGTTATGGGATGACGGATTGAGAAGCAGACATGCTATTTATGACTGGATGTAACTTTTCATACTTTGCAGTAAAAGTGGCTCTCCTATTAACTTTGTCCTATAAATGAAAAAAAATAGTGAAGATCACTGTTCTATGGCATCGTGAAACAGCTTTATTTTTAAGAGTGTAGGGATGGGAGTATCCATCCTGAAGTATCGATATATCGATACTGATGCGAGTATTGAAAGTATCGATACTCAAATAAAAAATTAAGAGTTTATTTGCAAAAACAGATAACTCCGTTTTTATTAATTTTCTTGAATCATGTTTTTTTATTGTGTTATATTGTGTTAGTTAGCTGTATTTTTTTTAGTTAGATGGGAGTATCCATCCTGAAGTATCGATATATCGATACTGATGCGAGTATTGAAAGTATCGATACTCAAATAAAAAATTAAGAGTTTATTTGCAAAAACAGATAACTCCGTTTTTATAAATTTTCTTGAATCATGTTTTTTTATTGTGTTATATTGTGTTAGTTAGCTGTATTTTTTTAGTTATTATTATTTAATCAAAACAACCCAACTGCAGTTTGATTGATATTAATTGGAATGTAGGACAAAAAAAAAAGATTTTTGAACTTTTTTGAGAACAGAGTTATCTGTTTTTGCAAATGAACTCTTCAAATACACTCTAAAAAATAACCGTGAATTTAACGGTAAAAGACTGAAAAAATGCTACAGCAAAAACCTGTTAAATGGTTAACGGTAAGTTCCCCTACTATATACGGTGAAAAACTGTATTGGACATTACATGTAATTTACGGTAGTATACCGTTTTTTTAAGTGAAAAATAATAATTTACAGTGAATAACCGTAAATTATTATTTTTCACATTCCCTGCGTTACATTTCAAATTTGATGTTTTTTT
>NW_015536660.1:1670-25820 GCF_001515605.1 Sinocyclocheilus anshuiensis | reverse complement strand
CCCAGAATTCCCTGCGTTACATTTCAAATTTGATGTTTTTTTGTTGTTGAAATAACTATGTTTCTTCTTAGTTTTTTCTTATCAGTTGTGTACGTTAGGGTTGTATGTTACATCTAATGTTGTTAAATGAATGTTTATTGCATTATTTCAGTTACACATGTGTCACCATGAAGGTGTTTAGTGTTTGTGTGAATGACTCTGTGCACTTCTATATATGTTATTATTTAAAAGCTGCTTGTGATGGGCTTTGGTTCATCATGTGACTTTCTCATCAGCACCTGCTTTTTGTGGTTAGACAGAGGTACAAAACAGATTTCAGTACTTTAATAGGTTGGACTTTTAACATTATATAAGTTAATGAAATTACGGTGTTTAACTGTAAATTTAAGTTAAATCCGTAAAACCTAAAATGTTGTTACCGTATTTTTTACGTATTTTATTTTTTTTTACAATGTATCGATATTAAGGTGTGTTCTAAATATTGTGCAAATGTTGCAAGACAGAACCAATCAATCACAGAGAGTGTTCACTTAGAGGACAGAAATACATATATGTTTAAGTGATTTCACAGTAAACAAATTTAAATTGTAGCCTACATAGTTTGTGCAATTGCATTTCTTTAAATTGAACATTACAAGTTCGTATTGATCATGTTCTATTCTGTAATGATGATATAAGTCATACACTGTCAGAATAAAAAGGTTGTATTTTATGCATGCAACAGCCTGTCACTGGCATATTTTAACCATGTATAAACAAAAATATAACCTAAGAAGTTGCAATTAAGGCATATTGAATGTTAAAATGCGTTTCAAATATAAAGGTGTGGGTATCATTACCAATTTTACTCGTAGTAATGTAATAAGTTAATAAATTACAGATGAGTACAGATGGGATTTGTGAGGAATTGAACACTTCCGATTCTGATTCCTTAATGACTCCATTAATGATTCTTTTAGTTCTTTCGCAAGTATTTGCAGTTGTTTCACGGCTCCAGACGGTGTATGATTTCGTGCTGTCCAGTCTCTCGTCACAATCAGTTCAGTTTGTAAACTCACATGAAACGTTGTTTTTTAATGTTGTTGTTGATTCACGAGTGCTGCAGGAATCACTGAGTGTTTTAGTCCACTTTAGAAGAATGTAAACATTCAAGGAACCGTTTGTCATTACAGTCATACATTTCCAGTGTACTTTTTAGTTAAAAGAAATCAGTTCTGAGTAGAGCTTGGCAATATAGCTAAAAAAAATCCTAATTTTATTAGGCTTTCAGCAATTATTTCATGTAACTCATTAATTTATGTTTAAAAATCACTGTGTTTGCTTTGTTTTGTTTAATTTTTGTTTGTTTTTTTGGTCAAAGAAACTATCATTGTGGCTAAGCAGATTCAAAATGTTTAATAAAAGAAGTAAAATACAGTAAAAGTAGTGTTGTTATAAATATTTAACTATTTATTATTATTCAATATTATTTTTTACAAATCATAATATAAAATAGACATATTTTAATATTTTATTAATATGTAATAGTATTTTATACATATTTAATCATATGAATAGTATTTCATAATACAATAAAAAATGTTAATAAGTAATTACATATTGAATTGAATTATTATTATTATTATTTAATAATAATTTCAAAATAAATTTTAAATATTTTATATTTTATAAGCATGTAATAGTATTTTTTATCAATTTTAAATATTAATAATTTTTAATAAATAAAATTAACAAATTTAATAAATAACACAATTTAAAAATAATTAAATATTTAATATAAAGTAAATAATATATTATTATTATTATGCAATATTCTTCAATAATTTAATATCAAATATTAATATTTATAAATACTTAATATTTTTATATTTAATAATATTAATATGTAATTAATAATAATAATAACATATATTTAAAAGCATATATATCATATATTTATTTTATAAACCAATATAGCAGTACATATAATAAGCATTTGTTTTTACAAAAACAAATAACATGAAAAAATGCAGCAAAGTCTTTGAACATCTGAGTGATGATGAACTGAATCACTGAACTAGAGTCTTGAACCGATTCATTAAAAAAGAGCATTTGAACTGAATCAAATTTAGTGACCGTTTGCTACTGAAGTTTAAATCAGATGCTATTAAACTATTAAATGAGCAAATAAAAAGCAGATTGCAGTATTTACAAAGTTGCTTCATTTTTATATCACAAAATGCTTGCATCGTGACTGTTCGATATGTTGCGCGGCCGATATGAACCGCTTCTTGTTTCACAAGCCAAATAGAAACTGTAATAGATTCACATTCGCAGGAAGTGCAGAAGACAAAACAGCAGAAGAGAGCGACCGGCTCACGATGGCTTTTCCATCTCGCTCGTCTCGGGTTTCTGGTTTCACAGTGGAGTTCAGGTATGTCTTTATGTGCCTCCCTCCATCCATCCATCATCCAAACACATGCACACGGTCCCTCATCCACAGACAAAAGCTCCTGACAGGTTCCTGTGAAACCCAACCGCTCGCTGCTGCTGTTGTGACACAGGTCTGAGCTCCAGTCCGTCTGTCAGTGGATTAAAACTCCGACGCTTCAGTCGCTGCTTGTGCTGCTTTTCAGATGGCCCACAAACACTCGATAATATAGTCAGTCAAATGCAATAGATGCAATAGATTTTTGTAACAATGCAAGCGCTTTATCAGAGCATCTAACTTATTTATGAATAAATGCATGAGATGAAACTGTTGTAGAAATCTGTATTTATTTGACAAAATATGGTTCACAAATGCTTAAGCTAATTTACTTTCACAAAAAAGTGGAACATATTTACATGAATATCTTTAAAAAGAACTCACTGAATTTCTCTCTCTCTCTCTCTCTCTCTCTCTCTCTATATATATATATATATTAGTGCTGTCAAACCATTAATCGTGATTAATCACATCCAAAATAAAAGTTTTTGTTTGCATAATATATGTATGTGTGTACTGTGTATATTTATTATGTATATATAAATACACACACATGCATGTATATATTTCAGAAAAATATGCTATTTTTATATATTAAATATATTTATTTATAATGTAAATTGTATGACTATAAATATAGACATGTAAATACATGTAAATATTTTCAAAATATATACTGCATGTGTGTGTATTTATATATACATAATAAATATACACAGTATACACACATATATTATGTAAAGAAAAACGTTTATTTTGGATGTGATTAATCGATTGACAGCACTAATATATATATATATATATATAGACATCAGTAGTATTGGTATCAGTGATGCTGGCCTTCAGTCATAAAAAAACGATGCCATTAAACAAATATTAAATATATACCGTCTTTATGTTGTTTGTACATTAATTTGAAGATTTAATGTGAAATTATTGCAATATATATGTATATTGAAAAACTTTAATGTTAGGTGGGATTAATTGCAGAAAAATGTGCGGTTAATTTTTTTGAATCGATTGACAGCACAAATATATATATATATTATTACCATGTGATGACTTATTGTACCATGGTACAGTACTTTTCATAATGGTATGTGAGGCAGATTCAGTGTTATCTTGCTTTTGGCTGTGTGTATATATATATATATATATATATATAATAATTATAATAATATATATTTAATTCACATTTAATAAATGCACAGGATTGTTTGAATCCGCATTTGAATATGAATGAAGTTATGGATTTCTGAATTGCTATTGGCAAATATATTAACTTTTTTTGTAAATGCAGTTAGCTTATGCATTTGTGAATCATATTTTGTATATAAATGAACTTTGAGACCATTTTTGCTCCATACAATTACAATTAATAATTAAAATATTTTATCTAAAGACCCTTTAGCTGTGAGGACAATATGAAGCAGCATTTGTAATGCTGTTAACTAACTTCTGTAATGTGACATTTCCCCAATAAAATGGGAAGAAAGGACGTGACTTTTTGTTGTTGTTCTTGTTGTTGTTGGTTAATAGTATTTTTCTTCATCCAAGTGGATTTGATGATGAAAGTTGTTACTTTATGACGTGCAGTTAGCATTTGAACAGCATGCATTTTAAATTTATTAGATTTAAATGCATACATGAGATGGTTGTCTTTCACAGCCGTAGTTTCTCAGGCTGGATGTATTTGCATGCGTTGAGTGTAAGCGGATGTCGATCCGCAGGTCTGGTGTCACAGAGCTGGCCATCTTGATCCACTTTCAGTAAAGCTCAGGGCAATTAAACCCTTCTGTAGACGAGAGCGAGGACATTCAGTCTGTGCTGCGCCGTCGGATGAAAAGAAAAGAGGTGGTGAATTGGCCGGTGCGATGTCCAGCGAGCGGGAGAAGAGCAGAGCGGGCTCCCATTAACCAGAGATGCAAATCTAATTTGTCCAGCTCTGGGAAGCGTAATGTGATTGCTGGGAGAGGATCGGATGAGTCCGGATGTCTTGCTTCATATATGGACTGAGGAAACTGAATGCATTATGCAGGGTGAGAAAATCTAATTGTTATATATAATCATGTGTTCATTGAGTTTTCAAGAAATGCATCATGTCTGGAGGGACAGAAGCGTTCATCTTTTCCCTTCAGTTCTTCAGTGCTACATGAACAACATGCCAGTTATTTTATCATAAGATACTGTGGTAGTTTTATTAATGTTTTGAATCAGTTTTTTTAAACAGTTTATTTTCCATTTTCATGTTAAGTTTAACGTTTTAGTAATTTTGTAGTTTTTTGTCAATGTCTATATAGTTTTTATTTTTATATTTTCCATTTTTTATTTTAATTTTAAAGTTTTTTCATTTTTAGTATTTTTGAAAAATAAATGTCTAGATATTTTCATTTTCATTTTAACGTATTTGTTGTTTCTTTTGTCCTTTTTTTAAGTACATTTCTATATAGTTTTTATTATTTGTTTATGTCAGTTTTAGTTGTTTTTCTACATGAAGTTAAACTAATTTTGTCTCGGCAACTAGCTGAAATAAAAAGTTTTTTTATTTCAGTTAACATTTATTTTATTTCAAGTAATGAAAATGTTTTTATGGTTTTAATTTAAAATTAGTAAAACTTATTCAATATAGTTTCTCATTTAAAAACATCTTGAAGAAAATCTGACCATCTGTACGAAGCGTCACATGATCAAAAATCACAGACCAGAATCTGAAATATAAATTTTTTTTTGGTCATATTTTCATTTACTGTATGAATATTTTATTTTATATTTTGCATTTAAATTTTTTTTTTTCATTTTTATTTTTTTCATATATATGCTTGTGTAGTTTTAATTTGAGTTATTTTAGTACATTAAAGGGGTCATAACACACAGTTTCACCCAATCTCATGTTAATCGTGTGTACCTATAAAGTAGTATTGCATCCTTCATATCTCCTAAGAGTCTTTAGTTTTATCATATTTATAAAAGAAAGATACAGCAGCCGAGCTCCTGGAGGCGTGTCGTGGGCGGAGCTAAAGAGTGACGAGCACTTGAGCGCCGATTGCCAACAAAACACAGACATTTGATGCAGTTTGACTTACCGTCTGCAGTTCTGAATCATGACCGGGATCTTTAATAGCTGGGACCGCTCCATCTTTCAGTATCAAACGATGTGCAAGTCCAGCGTCGAACTGGGCCTTGTTTATAAAATGTTCGTCAACAAACACACTTGTGAAACTCCATTGCTACCCCGGAAAAACTGTGTACATAACGCTGGGTTCTTTAGGAAGCTGAACAAGGTTATCTTTCCCTCACAAACAAAAACACACTTCTTTGGAAACATCCTTCTCGAGCGAGTCCCATGCAGCGCTGCCGAATGAAGCGCATTGATGGGCTGCTCTTGCTCTCGCTCTGGTTGATGTGTGCGCGGGCGCGTTCTTCCGGGAGAAATGCCCATATAAGGAGGTCCACCCTTCATGACGTCATGAAAGGCCATGCTCGAAAAAAACTTTCTGAAACTTGTACGAAACCGAAAGGAGTTTACTTTGCACAGAAATACTCCATTCTACATCCAAATCATTTTATGAAACTTTGGCCATGTTTAGCATGAGAATCCAACTCTTTAACAGTGTACATAACTCGACATACATGAAATAGCATTAGACCCCCCCTTTAAGTTAAACGAAATGAAAATTAGTTAAAAATAAAAAAAGAAAAATTTAACAGTGTACATAACTCGACATACATGAAATAGCATTAGACCCCCCTCTTTAAGTTAAACGAAATGAAAATGAGTTATAATGAGAATAATTTTTGATTTTATATATGAAGCGTTTATTTGCAAAAACCGATGACTCCGTTTTTTTTTTGTTTTTTTTTTAAATCATGTTTTTTATTATATCATCATGTTTTTATTGTGTTTTATTGTGTTAGTTAGCTGTATTTTTTAGTTATTTTTTAATCCTAATCAAAATAACCCAACTGCAGTTTGATTGAGATTAATTGAAATGCACAATGAAAAAGCATGATTTTTGAAAATTGTTTAAAACGGAGTTATCTGTTTTTGCAAAAAATGACAGTGAATTTAACGGTAAAAGACTGTAAAAATACTACAGTAAAAATCTGTTAACAAATTAACTGTTCATATTTTTTAAATAAATATTTATAAAAAGATTTAAAATACTATTTATAGTATTCAAATTTTGTGAAAAACAAATGTGTAAATATTAAAATATTTTATTTTTAAAATTGAAAAACATTTTAAAAAATCATGTTCTCATGTTTAGGTTTAATGTTTTACTTGATTTTTTTTTTTCACAGTGTGATTGATTAATTTTATTGAATCCAATTAGGGTCAATTTGATCCGGAACAGAACCATCATACCCAGAATAATATATATACAGTACAATGCAAGGCTAAAAAGTTTTTTGTTTGGTCTCAGACTTTTTGTCCCGACTGCATGTACCGGTTCATTTAGTGCAGAAGAGCGTGATGTTTTCTTCAGGTGAAGTCCTCTCAGATGGACTCGACGAGCGCTCGCGGCGCTGAATAAACCAGATCTGTGTCCAGAGACGGGGACCTATTGATCTTGATATCGATCCATTTACAGCAGAGGCCTCGCTCCATCAGGTCTGTGTACACACCCTTCCCTCTGAGATCCAGAGCAATTGATCAGCTCCACGCTCGCATCAAAGCTAATGAAGACAGCGGGAAAATCATTATGCCTTCATATTCGCTTCATTATTTAGACTGGAGGGGTTTTGCATGTTTGCTTTGGGTTTAGGCTTGCTTTTCTATGACCTAACCACGCTCATTGCACTTTAAAAAGGGGTTGTTTCGTGGAAAACGTGATTTTACTGCCTCTGTCAAAAAAGTCATATAAACATACTGTAGCTTTAAGAACTCAGAACGTCTCCAGTCCATATATGGAAATGAAATTCTAATGATTATGACATCAAAACCTTGAGCTCATTAACATATGACCGCCCACTTGCCCGCCCACTTTAACACATGACCGTGAAAAGTTACAGAATTTGCACTGATGTGTAAAAGAGGGCGGCCATATGTTAATAAGCTCAAGGTTTTGGTGTCATAATCATTAGGATTTCCATATATGGACTGGAGAAGTTTTGAGCGCATGTGTTAATGAGCCAACGCTTGTGTCATAATCATTTCCAAATTGTAAAGATTTTTTAAAGGTACAGTAGCAAGAACAGCCTGTTCAGTTGTAAGGTTATACTTAATTGACTGTTTTTGATGCATGAAACCTTATTTAAATTGTAAAGATTTTTTAAAGGTACAGTAGCAAGAACAGCCTGTTCAGTTGTAAGGTTATACTTAATTGACGTTTCTATAAGAGAAACGTATTAATTTGATGGTCAACATGATTTTTCTGTCGGTTTCAAACGAGTAAAATAAATGTACTGTAGCTTTGAGAACTCCAAAAACTTTTACAGTCCATATTTGGAAACATATGACATCGAAACCTTGAGCTCATTAACATACAGTTGAGGTCAAAAGTTTACATCCCCCTTTCGGAATCTGCAAAATGGTATTATTTTACCAAAATAAGAGGGATCATACAAAATGCATGCTATTGTTTATTTAGTACTGAACTTAATAAGATATTTCACATAAAATAAGAAAATAATTAATTAAATAATTAATGAACCCCGTTCAAAAGTTTACATCCCCTTGATACCGTGTTGTTAGCTGAATGATCCACAGCTGTGTTTTTTTTTGTTTTGTGACAATTGTTCATGAGTCCCTTGTTTTTCCTGAACAGTTAAACTGCCTGCTGTTCTTCAGAAAAATCCTTCAGCTCCCACAAATTCTTTGGTTTTCCAGCATTTTTGTGTATTTGAACCCTTTCCAACAATGACTGTATGATTTTGAGATGCATCTTTTCACACTGAGGACAACTGAGGGACTCATATGCAACTATTACAGAAGCTTCAAATGCTCGCTGATGCTCCAGAAGGAAAAACCATGCATTAAGAGCCGGGGGGTGAAAACTTTTTGAAATTGAAGATTGGCGATCGGGGTAAATTTGACTTATTTTGTCTTCTGAATACGAGTCCCTCAGTTGTCCTCAGTGTGAAAAGATGCATCTCAAAATATTAATTATTCATCATGTCATTGCATATTCATTATTCAGCAACTGGTTATTCAGCAAAAGTGACTAAATATGCAATGATATGTAAATGTGGGTCCTATGTTAATGAGCTCATGGTTTTGATGTCGTAATCATTAGGAATTTGTTTCCCTATATGGAGAAGTTTCAAGTGCACATGTTAACGAGCCAACAGTTGTGTCATAATCATTTCCAAATGAACGACAGTGTTGATGCATGAACGTTTGGCCGATCATATCAGAGGTAATTTGCATATCTCAGAGGTCTTAAAGATGTCTTAAAGGTATATAGCAAGAACTGGCTGTTTAGTTGTAAAGTTAAATGAAGTTACTACTGTTTGATGCATGAAACCTTATTTTATAAGTGCACTTCAGGGAGAAACTAAATGCTAGAGGAATATGGCCCATAGTAGGAGGGAGCATTATAGTATTTGGATGATATTTTGTGCGCTCGAGTCACGCGGCGGCTCTGGTTTCTGTCAGGCGTCTGTGTTAAATAAGCTTCCTCTGCGAGTGCAATCAAAGGGTTGCTCATGAAGTGCACTAGTAATGATTTGGATGTTGTTTCGAGTTCTTCTGTTGAGGTAGAAAATCTTCATTTTTGGCTGAAATTTGTCAAGTCTGCTAATGCGGTTTTGTTGTGTATCGCCCACTTTTCACGGTCCAAGTTGCATTAATGCAGCTGAAATGTAACCAAAGTTGTGCGTTTGCAATCTGAATTGATTAAGAGAGACAGATTATGATGTACAGTACGAAAACAAACATTGTTTGCATTTGAATAACATGCATTTCATAATGCCTTTGAAAAACAAAAGCAACAATCAATAGACTTTTTTTTTTTTTTTTTTTGCAGAAATACAGCATGATCAGACCGATTCACAAACAAATGATTCTTTTGAGCAGGTACTTTTGATGAATCAGACAAAAAAGACTCACAAGAACTAACAAGTTATCCGTTTAAATCACTTTAACTAATTGCATGACATTTAATGGCATTAGTCATTTACTAAGAAATAAGTACCATGTTAAGTGACAGTGCTGTTTCTGAATCTACAGCAAAAGAAATGATATTTTACAGTTGTGAGTTTGGAGTCTGAATGACTGAGGAAAGTGAGTGCTGCCAAGTCAGTAAAAAAACAATAAGCTGATGAAATTTTGTTCTTTTCACTACTTGATCAGACTGATTCACAAGCAAATGTTTCCTTTGAATAGGTTCTTTTAATGAATCGTCAAGAGAGACTCACAGGAACAAACAAGTTATTAGTTTAACATTACATGTTTATGAAGTACAGTTTAACGAATATCTCTGATTGTTCTGTTTTATGGAGGCATTGAAGACGTGACTTCATGCAGTTGTGCTGCTTTACATATGATCTTTCTCGACGTTGGAGGTTTTGTGCTTTTGAATTTAATTAGCATTCCTGAGCCATTAAGTAACGAGCGTGCCGCCACAGGACCTGCAGTAAACAGCTGATTTGTGAGGATGTTTCTCATCGAGGGAGCAGGTACTCACTCTTTCTCTGAGCGTCTGCTGAAGGAATGCCAAGAATCCCTGTGTTAAAGTTCACACTATATCTTCATCTACGCCTGGATGGCGGGAAATGGAAGACAGCTGTGCGAGAGAGAGTGTGTGTGTGTGTGTGTGTGTACAGTATGTGATCTGATGTGTTGTGCATGATGACAGACATGAATCACACGATATTTGGCCGTTTTGAGATGATTGCCATTAGCCTGTAATAGGGCTGTACGATTTGGGGAAAAAAAGTTTATTGATTTTTATTTATTTTTTTCTGGGGAAAAAAAACCCTCCAGGTTTGCTGGGCTTATTTGACTTTTCCAGTTGTTTGGATATCAAAAAAACAAACAATAAATAAATATTATTGCTGCAATATTATAAATGAATTTATTTTAGTAAAAAATGAACTATTTTCAATAATAAAAATATTGCTATTGTATTTTCACTGTAAAATAACAAATGTAGTATTTAAGAAAAATTATAGAATTTATTTTACAGTAAAACTAAAATTACAATGTGATGGGGGGGATCTACAGGTTTGCTTGTTTGTAGGGGCAAAATGTGATTATATATCAGTATCACTTAATAATAATAATAATAATAATAATATTGTTATTATTATCATTATAAGTAAAAAGATTTTTTTATTAATACAATTATTAGTAAAATATTTGCAATGATAAAAAATATTACTGTTGTAATTTCAGTGTAAAATAAATTCAACAATAATTTTATTTTACAGTAAAACATAACAATTACTGTAAAATTACTGCTCTGAGATGTTGAAACAACCGGATCATGAGCTGCTCGTGTGTAAATGAACACAGTGCCGCGCTTCACTCTGAAACAGGCAGTGCGTGCATGTATTTGATTAAATTACAGCCTTTGTGACGTGATGATCACACTAAGCCATATCATGATTTTTGTTATATTTTGATTAATCAGGCAACCCTAGATTATAGGGTTGTCCACTTGACAGACAAAGCTTCCCCAGAGCAACAACTTTACTGTTTTCTGTTTTGAAGGTCTTTTTGTGAGTATTTTTAGCAAGTGTTGTAAAATAATCATGCATCTCATGGCAGCTGTTTCAGGACAGATATGTTTGCGTCCCGCAGGTGTGTGTGGAGCGACTGCTGCGTGGAGAGCTTTCAATGAAGCGTTAATGTGAGCTTTTAAGGGAAGCGCATGCCGAATGTGTTTACTGAAGCTATCAGAGGAACGTCCAGCCAAAGCTCTCCCTTCAGAAGCTCCTCTGGCTCTGATTCCTTCTGGCTTCAGACGCATCGCCTTTTTCCACTTTAAAAACACGTTTAATTTGTTTTGTGTATCAATCATAGAGAGGTGATCCGGGCCTGACTTTTTGCATTCCCATTTGCTCAAATAGCAAAAGAAAAACTCCACGATAGTATTTTTACTACTTTCAATAAAAGGAAAAAAATTGAAGAAACAATGTCAAATTTACGTCCCTCCCATAGATGCTGCATTAGAAACACCCTCGCATTAGTGTTAACTAGTTTTTTTTGTAATTTGATGCAAAGACAAAGTATAGTGTTATAAATGTACATACATTTAAAAAAAAAAAAAAAATCAAAATATGTGACCCTGGAGCACAAAACCAGTCATAAGGGTCAGTTTTTTGGAAATTGAGATTTATACATCATCTGAAATCATCTGAATAAATAAGCTTTCCATTGATGTATGGTTTGTTAGGATCGGACAATATTTGGCCGAGATACAACTATTTGAAAATCTGGAATCTGAGGGTGCAAAAAAATCTAAATATTGAGAAAATCATCTTTAAAGTTGTCCAAATGAAGTTCTTAGCAATGCATATTACTAATCAAAAATTAAGTTTTGATATAGTTACAGTAGGAGATTTACAAAATATCTTCATGGAACACGATCTTTACTTAATATCCTAATGATTTTTGGCATAAAAGAAAAATGTATAATTTTGACTCGTACAATGTATTGTTGGCTATTGCTACAAATATACCCCAGCGACTTAAGACTGCTTTTGTGCTCCAGGGACACATATCGCAACACTCACCGCACTCTCCCAGCTTTTATAGGTGCAAAAACCTGTCTGCACTCTAAAAATCTGTTTATTTTAGCAGGAGATAAAAACGTTTGTCATTTGTTTTTATCTCCTGCTAAAATAAAGAGATTTTTAGAGTGCAGACCCTAGAGTAGGCTAACGTTTGAAAAAATTTTAAAAAAATATTGATGTTTTGAGCAGCTGCATTCCTCTAGGTCAAAGATGAAAAAATGGGATTTACAATAAAAAGTAATTTACAAAATGATTTTGACGAGTTTATTTATTAATGAGTAAATTCGCTTTTGAGTGAATGTGCAAATTTTTAATGTTAACAGGTTTTACCATGTTATTACAACATTTAACCACTTTTTATTCAATTAAAAATTGAGAAATTATTTCAAATTTAAATCTTGTACAAGAACTACAGCAAAAATCAGTTTGATGCATATTTTATCAATATTTTAGAAATTGAATTTTATTTATCACCAGTACTGACTTCAATGGATTTCATTCAATTCCTTTGAACACGACTGCTCAAAACGGTCTAAATTTATGAAACCCGCACATTCAAAACATTATTACTCTGAAATGTTTAATGTAAATGTTAAGCGTAAGTGAAATGTTAAGTAACGTAAGGTCTTTCATGACACTACATATGCTGGGGTGTGAATTTGATAGGTGCTTGATATAAAATAAATGGTGCTTTAAAGAGTCCTTGAATCTGGTGTTCATGAAAGAGTGGGAACCCTGTACATATATAGAGAGAGTTGTGTTTGTGTATATATATATATATTGTTTTAAATGTTGTAACATTTTCATAGAGTTTGTGGCAGTATTGCAATTTTACTGTTTCTGCTGTCTTGTCCTTTCTGGTTTTAGCCAGATGAACTTGTACCCTACAGTAAGTAGAGATGGACAAAATAAAAAATAAACAAACAAAGCTTTTGTTTAAAAGGTTGCTGTATTTTCAGTGAATTTGATGTAAGTACATTGTGGAGTTGAAAAGGTTTTATAGAGTTTGTGGCAAAATTAGATTTTAAATTCAGTTTTAATTTTCCTTTATGTTATTAATTTTATATTTATTTTTTTAATATTTGCAGTATTTTTATTATATTATATTTTATTTTTAAATTAAGTTGTCAGTGTGTTAAAAGACATTACTCAATTTGTTTGAGTTTGGTTTACTTAATGTGTTTAAGGCAATCAATTGCCACAAAGTTTTTAAGTTTTGAGCCACATGATTTTGAGTTTAGAGAAAATAAAGTGTTTGAGTTAGGTGTAATAAACTTAATTTTTTAAAGTTTTGTTAACTTAATACCGTGGGATAAGTACGATGGCCGAGAAGTGCAATACAAATCACAATTCTGAAAACAAAATAACAAATTACAAACGCAAATCTACAAAACAAAATAACAATTCAGAAAACACAACAACAAATCTGAAAACAAAATACCAAGTCAGAAAACACAATGACAAATCTGAAAACAAAATACCAAGTCAGAAAACACAATGACAAATGATCTGTGTCTTAATGCTGTTGGATATAACTCAATTCGTTTAATTGTCCTAATAAAAAGACTGTTCAACTCTTAATATATGCTCCCCTTTAAATTCTCTCCGCCCCACATAAAAAATCCTAATTTAACACACCTCATATATTTTTTATATTTTTTGCATTCCCATTTGCTCAAATAGCAAAAGAAAAACTCCACGATAGTATTTTTAATAAAAGGAATAAAAGGAAAAAAATTGAAGAAACAATGTCAAATTTACGTCCCTCCCATAGATGCTGCATTAGAAACACCCTCGCATTAGTGTTAACTAGTTTTTTTTGTAATTTGATAAAAAAAAAAAAAAATCAAAATATGTGACCCTGGAGCACAAAACCAGTCATAAGGGTCAGTTTTTTGGAAATTGAGATTTATACATCATCTGAAATCATCTGAATAAATAAGCTTTCCATTGATGTATGGTTTGTTAGGATCGGACAATATTTGGCCGAGATACAACTATTTGAAAATCTGGAATCTGAGGGTGCAAAAAAATCTAAATATTGAGAAAATCATCTTTAAAGTTGTCCAAATGAAGTTCTTAGCAATGCATATTACTAATCAAAAATTAAGTTTTGATATAGTTACAGTAGGAGATTTACAAAATATCTTCATGGAACACGATCTTTACTTAATATCCTAATGATTTTTGGCATAAAAGAAAAATGTATAATTTTGACTCGTACAATGTATTGTTGGCTATTGCTACAAATATACCCCAGCGACTTAAGACTGCTTTTGTGCTCCAGGGACACATATCGCAACACTCACCGCACTCTCCCAGCTTTTATAGGTGCAAAAACCTGTCTGCACTCTAAAAATCTGTTTATTTTAGCAGGAGATAAAAACGTTTGTCATTTGTTTTTATCTCCTGCTAAAATAAAGAGATTTTTAGAGTGCAGACCCTAGAGTAGGCTAACGTTTGAAAAAATCAAAATATCAAAATCTTTCGAGGATTTACGATGCTGATGACTGCTAAACGCGTCGTGTCAGTCTTGTGAAAAGGGTCCATTGTGTTGCACTGTTTTTGGCGTTTCGGAGCTTCAGATGCGTTTGTAATACAAGCCTGTGTGCTTCCTGTAAGCGGTTTTGATGGGGAGCGACTGTGAGGGGAAAAAAGGAAAAACGGATGATATTTGACTCTTTCATGCGCACTTCATCCATCTTTTCAACCTGTTTTCGATGAGAGTTTCAAATGCGTTTCACATGTGCTGCACTGCGCTCATAGTCATCAAAACCTCCTCTGTTCCCTCCAGATTATCAACTGAAGTTTGCATGTGATCGGCATAATGCAGATGAATCATTCGGACGCAGCTGCAGAAGTGCATGACTCGATTAGATGTTTCCTGGAGCACAGACCATTCTGTATTAAAATATAGAAATAACTGACTTAAACCCATTTTTTAGCTGCTGAAAATATTAGTGTTTGAATCATTTTGCCTACCACTGTGTATGTATATATATATATATATATATATATAATTTTTTTTTGTTTTTTTTTTAAATCAGCTTATTAGAAGGATTTCTGAAAGATCATGTGACACTTTAGACTGGAGTAATGATGCTGAAAATTCAGCGTTGCATCACAGAAATAAATTATATTTTTAAGGATATTAAAATAGAAACCATTATTTTATATTGTAATAACATTTTGCAAGATTACTGTTTTTTCCTGTATTTTTTATCAAATAAATGCAGCCTTGATGAGAAGAAGAGACTTCTTTAAAAAACATCACAAGTCTTACTGATCCCAAACTTTTGAGCGGTAGTGTATATTAATTTTTAATTGCATTAATTAAAAAAAAAACTTAAATATTTGTGTGCATTTTAATATTTTTAATTTAAATAGTTTCATAAAGCAATTGATATAAACATATGTGCATATATTTGTTATATTATAAATAATAAATCATAAACAGTTATAAATAAAAAGTGTGTATATATTAATTAGTATATTAACTAGTTTTTCACTTAATTTTTTGCAATTAATATTTAAACAAATATTTTCAGTTATTTTACTGATGAAACAATTAATATATTCATATTTTCCCCACTGCTTTTTTCACTAAATGAGTTTGGAATATTGGAATAGAATGCAATTGAATTATTTTCACTTAAGTGCACCAATTTAATAAGAACCAGCAATATATTTACCTGCGTATGTTTTTAATAAAACATTTAAACCATGAAAAACCTTATGAGCATTTTTGAGCGATGTGCTCAGTAAGTCAGGTTTGAATTGATTCATTTGAACTGACTCACAGAAATGATTTGAACATACTGTTCGACTCGCTCCACAATGACTCTTATTGTGCCGCGCCGCAGTGCTTGTTTTGGAGTGGCGGATGGAAAGTGTGCAGCTGGGAAGGTTCCTCTCAATCAAACGACATATTAATAGCCAAGTGACACACGGCACAGGTTGAGCGGCGCAGGAATGCCTGGCAGATTTCTGCACATATTGCTGGGATTAGGACGCTCGCCAAAACAAATCAGCTCTGAGTTGGTGGGCAGTGCGGCCAGAGAGCGAGCGTCGGGTTCCTCAAACAGGGTTTTGTGCAGCACAAGTCGCTGTGAGATGTTCGTCTGACGTTCGCTGTCGTTTTCTGACTTTAATTTGTGCATCTTGGCTGCAGTTAATCTCGGACCGGTGGAGCAGCTGAATAAATACACAAATGAATCCATTTCAGTATCAAACCTCGCTTGCGGGCGGAGGCCAAATAAAACACAGTGTCCCTCCGTGATGTGTTTGGCAGAGACGCAGCTTATCTTTTATCTTAAAGGAGTAGTTCAGTCAAAAAATGAGAAATCTGTCATCGTTTACTCATGTCGTTTCCAACCCGTTTGAGCTTTTAACCCTCATTCGGGTCCGTTTTGACCTGAAAGAGATGCAGGAAAATTTCAAAATTAACAAAATTAAAAGTTGCAAACGCTTTGAGAACCTCAAAATACACATCATTTGCAGATTTTTTTTTTTTTTAAATGATTGTTTAAGATATATAAAAACGTTCCATGTTTCGGGTATTTATGGAGCGCCATTAGATGCCAAAACACTGTTTGTAAAGTTACCTATGGAGGTAAATTAGTGTCAAAAAAATTTCTCAAATATTTTTCGTTTTTTTCCCGTATCTCTCACACTTTTGGACTGAATTTTGTTGATATGCATGTCTATTGCAGCATGAAAAACTGATCACTTCTTTATCTTCATTCAATATGCATGAGTAATATGTATGTAAGTTGTTTTGCTAGAAATAAATAGGTAGGTTTCATAAATTTGGACTCTCTTTGAGCAATCATGAGTTTAATTAAATTCTGTTTATCACGATGGAGTTAAAACCGGTAATTCTCACTCGCTATATGCACTTCTAATTTCAGTACTGATATTATACACACACACACACTCTCACGCACGCACACGCACATCCAATAAATTCAAAGAACAATTTTTTCAAATTTTTAATTAATACAAAAGGGATAAATGCAGTAATAACTCAAAACTTTGAAATCTTTTCAACATGAACTATTGTTGTTGTTTAAAAAAAAGTTTTGTTTTTCTTGAAGACTTCTCTTGTGTTCCACACGAATGAAGGAATTAGAAATGAAGGCAAGAGTTTTTATTTCTGTCTCTTTAAGGCATGTGTATTGTGTTCGAGTCTCTGCTGAGGAGGGTTTGAAGCCCCACAGATATTTATAATGCCGCTGTAATTGCTGATTATTTTCCTGGAAGATGGTGTCACAGCGGCGTAAACAGAGCTGCGCTCATCTGTTTATTTCAAAGACTACCTCAGAGCTTATTTAAAAGGTGAATTGAGCAAGAATGCAATCTAAGCGATCCCGACGGGCTTCGTATTGTTGTATCGCTCTGCGCTGGATAGAGGATAGACAGACTATTCTGAGGATAATGACTGTAAAATGTGAAGGTATTCATACAGATTATTCACAGGCGTAACTCGGTTGCTGCTTGCTGTCGGAAACAAATCTCTGAACTGTTTACCAAGAATTTAGTTGAGTTTATCTAGATTTTTAATAATAATAATACAAAATACTACTACTACTACTACTAATAATAATAATAATAACAATAATAATATTATTATTATTATTATTATTATTATGTATGAAGCATTTATTTCATTAAATCTCTGATTTGTTTTCCTGGATCTAGATTTGCTTTTTAATAATAATAATAATACATTTTATTATATAATTCATTTTTATTTGTTATTCATATACATTTTTCACAGTCTGAAACGAATATCTGCATTGTTTTCCTGGATCTGGATTTGCTTAATAATAATAATAATAATAATAATAAATTATTTATTTATTTATTTATAATACTGTAATGCGGATGCTTTTAGAAATGTTTTATTCTGTTATTTATTAATTAAACATTTATGTTATTTTTATTTTATTTATTTTTTTAGTCATACAGATTATTCAGAAGCATGACTTATTTAGTTATTATTTTTTTATAATTAATATATTTACTATTAAGAATGTTATAACTAATAAATATATAATGTTTATAAAAATTAATATTTATAATTAATTATTTATTCATAAAATGTTATTTTATTTGATTTCTTTATACCATTATTTGATTGTAAAGTGCTTTGGGTGTACAACAATACACAATAAAAGCGCTATATAAATGCATCATTCATTCATTCATTCATTATTTGTTCATTTAACATCAGTCTAGTGCTTTAAGCACTTCACACGAAGCCAGCTGATCCGGTTGATCATACGTTTATAGGAAAGCTCATGTCAGCTTTGTTCATCTTCTGAACGGATAGATATTGAGTAACGTGTCTATTGGGTGGTCTGTGATCCTGCCTGTGATTTTACCCACCAATGCAAACATTTTCCGAAAGTCTTGCGAGCTTCATAATAACATCGAGCGCCGAAGTAGGAAGTTGTTTTTAATAATAGCACTTTTTGAGCATCTCCTTTTCCACACGTTTGGCTTTTGTCAGCGTGTGCGAGCCGTGATGGATGTGTGTTAGTGTGAGGTTTGACTTCTCGCTGTTCAGCCCCACGTTTCCTCGCAGACAGCGCCGGCGTCCAAGCAAAATCATCTCCAACCGCGTCTGTCGGCCTCAAACCTCCTGCGCTCGCAAAACAAATTGGAGCTGGTGGTTTGAGAGCAGAAAACCTGCGAATGAGGACGGATACAGAGCGAGGCTGTGTAATAATGTGCGTTTATTTGAAAGCGGCTGTGGGTCTGTATGAACAGCTGTTTCTGCCCTCTTCCACCTGCAGCCGTTTCTTAAAGATCAGCTTCGAATAATGAGCGTTTGCTTGAGCGTTGGAGTTTAGACGGCAGGAAATTGGAGGATAAACTAGCCTGCTTTTGTTCCAGGGGTCCCGGTTTTATTGGTTTCCTGAAGTGAACTGCGTCTCCTCCAGCCTTCACCTCAGTCTGTAGAGCGCCGGTCTGTTTATTCACAATCACAGGCCGTGAAATGCTTCTGTGACGTTCTGCTGTGTGACATGTATGTTATAATTCATCTGAAACTATTTTAAACACTGTTTGTTTTCTCATTTCTGCATGCAGTTTTTATGATTGGCATTAAATTAGAGATTTTGTTTCCATTTAATACATATCAAGACCATTTAAAATGAACCAGAAGGCAAAGGGATGATTAAAAATGCTGAAAGCATAGAAGCAATGGTAAACATTTACAAATCTCCTTATATTTACTAGAAAAAAAAAGGTTTATTTCAATAATTACTCGAAAAACTTTAAGCTGTTTATTTAATTTACAAGATCGGAAGGCTGCATTTATTTAATTTTTTATATATGTGTAACTTTATATGTATATAATCTTATTACATAACATTTCTAAATGATAGAATTATTTTTTATAATTTTATAATTATTTATATTTATTTTTATGATCAAATTTGTATGTATTATATATAATTAAAAAACCTCTATCTATCTATCTATCTATCTATCTATCGTTCTATCGTTCTATCTATTAAATTATTGATACATTATTATTACATAATATTGCATAATATATTTATATATATAAATATATACATCATTTTATTGCATAAAAATTCTAAGTGAATTATTTTTAGGATCATAAAAATGATAAAAGTTGTGTATATTATATACAGTATAACAAACTGTGTCTACATGTATATACACACACATGACATATACAGTATATAGTTCCATAATTATGTATATAACATATAATATACAATTTTTAATTTTAATACCGTTTGCTGTTGCTGTGTTGTTAAAATAGGTATTGAGTGTTGTGAAATTTCTCAGGTAATGTAATGTAGCTGTATTCATGAGCATGTTTTATGTCAGCTGCCCGTTTACAGACTGAGGCAATCACATTCAGTCGCTCCACTCCAGCAGACCTTCACAGAAGTTGGTTGAAAGCCTCGAATGTGAAAACGACTTTCAAAACAACCGAAGGGGTTTAATTACACATACCTGGACAACTTACAGCATGGAAAATCCCTGAGTGCTCGCTGCCCACGCCTGCGTCCGTCCGACCCACCGACTGACCGACTCTGGCCTGCAGAAGTCATAATAAGACTAATAATGACGGTGGGTAACCAGTCCTGCGAGCTCCTCCGTGTGTCAGTGGCAGAATCATAAAATCCACTCATCAATCACTGTGGCTGTCGCTCATTTACCGCGGTCTCCCGCTCAGGTACCGCAGTTATTGTAGGCACAGGTTTGGAGATGTTCGCAAAGCAATAATACTGGTTTGAGGCTCCTAACGGCGTCTTAATGGTGGAGATAAATAAGAGATTTATTGTGCAGCATAGAGAACTTGATTGATTATAATGTGTCTTTGTGAGAACGCGATGAACTAAGATGAGTGACAGCTACGTAAGGAATAATATAAATATTATTCTGCTTATACTACGGTTACCACACCTCAAGACATCGATCAGATGATATATTTAAAGGGATTCGTCCGGTTTTTGTACTTAAATCGCTATTGTGAGTAGGATTAGTTCTTCCGCATCTCATCCAACGCCTCTTTTACTAGTTCCAAAACGTGATTTTAAAGCTGGTAATGGAGGCTTGAGCCGTTGATAGCATTCTAATGCAGTTATTAATGAAGATTATTAGAAAGAGAGCGAGAGAGACAGAGACACACAGAAAAAGAGAGAGAGAGAGCTTGTGTGAATTAGGCTAGCTCTGTGCGTCTCTAAACAGCGCTGTTATTATACCTCGCTAGTGAGAAATGTCATGTGTAGCCTTTAAGCTGCTACACTATATAGGCTAACTGATAAAATCGTCAGGGCAGCGCTGACAACACCTTGTATGCAAACTGCGTGACCGTAGTGTGCGTGTGCGAGCACGTGTGATTGGTGAATCAGCGTTTTTGAATTAATCTCTTGAATGAATGATTCAATGACAAATAATTTTTTACAGTCGCTTGTCGCCACCTAGTGGAGAAACGATGCTTCGACACAAACGTTATTTATAGCGCAAGTTACTTTCAAAAGATGATTTGCTCTATTTTGATCGTACATGAAGCATAGCTACACAGTCAATCCGCTAGATGGCGCTGTCGACAACAACAATAACAAAGCGCAACAGAGGGCGACATTCGTTTATCTGGGTGCAGCGGCAGCAGTGCAAACGAATAGAGGAGCATTCGTAAGCATTTAGTGGAATTCTCTGAAATTTAGCTGTTGTGTTATATGTTGTTATATAAATAAAGAAGTATATTATTAAGTTTTTGTATTTTTAGATGCATTTGTGATTTGAGCCTTGTCCTGTGTGATCAACCTCACTGCTGTCATTAGAAGCTTTAGGAAATCAGACTGTTGCATTAATTTCCAATGGATTTGACATAATGTAAATATAATGAACTGAGATGAATGCGCTCAAAACAATTTGTTTATCAGCAATCAAGTCACGGTTAAACTCAAAAGACATAGGTAACGATGTGTGTGCATGATGGAGCGCATCAGAAACGAGCGCAATTTGTTAATATATATTATATTTGTTGCTGAACTTCACATTTACCTTAAATGTCTTTTTAGCACATTAAATGTAATGAGATTATAATAATGAGTCCCTTGCATTTACAGAAAAAAAGAAATGTCAGCAACATGTTAATATGTTCAGAACATTTACCTTTTTGGCACACAATGTAGAGCATGCAACTATCCACCTTATTTTTCCTGCATTTGTAAATATTATGTGCGAGGTTTCCGGCGTCATCCGCTTCCAGCTATTTATAGCTCCGTTTACTGATGTTATTGCAAATCGGTGTGTCTTACCATATTATTTGAATGTATTATCATAATTATGCACACACTGGTTTGTAGTGCAAACAGTTTTACCGTTTAGTGCACGTTGTTATTCTTTTCTTTATTTCCCTACAGTGGCTAATGAACCGGAAGTCTCGCCCATTCACAGAAAACGGCTTACTTCCGCATTGAAAAATAAGGTGGATAGATTTTAAAATATTTGTTCTTTAATAAATTAGCCCAGGGTGTGTAACATGGGTATTATAGTTCAAATGTTTTAGTATTTTTTTTTAAGTTAAGGCAAACTGTTCAAGTATTTGTTAACAAATAGTAGATTATTCTTGTGGAAATGTTTAACAGCACATTAAGAATAGCCTACTTCAATACTGAGCTGTATCAAAACATACAACTGTGGATCTCCACACTGGTTTAGTTAGCTGGCTAGTACTAACAGCACAGTCATGGATACTTAAAAAAACACATCTGGTCCACTTCACCACCCTCAACTTGTCAGCCTCAGTTCAATAATGTTAAAAATGCATTTTCCGCTGTTAATTTCAGACACGTGCGGGAGGGAAACACTCGCTCTCTTTATGAGTTTCTGCTCTGGCACCTCCAGTAGCCGCCCTCACAGAATTTCCAGCCTCGCTTTGTTTTTCCTGTAACTCTCTCCCCAGACCGTTTTTCATTTATTTACCATGACACAGTGTTCGTTAGACTCAACGAGGCTTTTCTGCCCAGGCCTCTGCTGCTTTCAGGGGCATTTGGGTTTCTGAGAATGCTAACTTTTCCCGAGCCGAGCGACACCGAAGCTCTTCAATAACGCGCTTCATAGACTCTGCAAATCCCCCACGGGTCGAGTGTCAGATGGGCAAAGGCCAACGGGACGGTCAGTAAAACAAAACCTGACAAGAAGAGTCTTCAGATGACCTGAAGACAGCGACTACGATCTGTGACGGACATCAGATACCCAGAGAGAGTGAAATCAATCACGCTTTTGGCTCAGACTGTGAGAGAGAGTCGTTAAAATTATGCATTGTCTAGATCAAACGGCGGGTTACTTGAATGACTAGTCAACTAATCGCTCTTAAAGGAATAGTTCACCCAAAAATTTACATTTTCAGGCCGTCCCAGATTAGGATGAGTTTGCATCTTCATCAGATTTGGAGAAATGTAGCATTGCATCAGTGTCTCAGCAATGGATGCTCTGCAGTGAATGGGTGCCGTCAGAATGAGAGTCCAAACAGCTGATAAAAACATCACAATAATCCACAGCACTCCAGTCCATCAGCTAACATCTGGAGAAGACAAAAGCTGAAACAAATCCAGCATTAAGACGTTTTTAATTTCAAGCCATTGCTTCCAGCTGAAATACGAGTTAAATACATTACTTTTTTGTTGTCTTGTTTTACAGTGAAATATTATAATAGAAATATTTGGTAACACTTTACTTGCCTTTACTTTAATGCATTATAAAAGTAGTTTTAATGCATTAATTATGCCTTGTAGTGCACCTTATAATGCATTGTGCAATCTCATGAATAATTGTAACCACAGTTAATAACACTTATCAATTCATTGTTACACTATGCATTTTAAATTCGGTTGTAATTATTTACAACAAGATGTAATGTATCACAACGCACATTATGAATAATTATAACGCATGCATAAAATGCACTTTAATAACCATTTATAATGCATTATACATAAAGGCTTTAAGTAAAGTGTTACCAAATATTTCTTCATATCTGATAATGATATTAAGACATTCAGATTTACAGAAGGAGCCATCTGTGATGAATTACCTGCGTTTGTAGCAACTTCCTTTGAGACGCTCAGGAGACGTTGACGGATTGCTGCATGTTAATGTACATGAAATATTCATTCCCTTGAATGAGGGGCAGGTCTGGCGGTTTGTGTGTTCAGCGCTCATCTTTGTTTTTAGGAGCAGTGTGATCGTAATCCAGAGCAGCTGCTGCTTTGTAAACACAATTAACCCTGGTAATCGGTGAGTGTTGGTTTTGTGTTTTGACTCTCAGTGTGCAGCGGTTCCTCATGATGCCTCTGCATTTGTGTTTCTCTCTTTATTGTTGAGGAGAAACTTTAATATGATGAAGTGGAGGTGGAATAAACTCTGACTTGAGTGTTTGATTTGCAGATGCAGTTCACACACAATAAGTTCCGATCCCTCTGTGTGTGTGTGTGTGTGTGTGTGTG
>NW_015536660.1:0-1284 GCF_001515605.1 Sinocyclocheilus anshuiensis | reverse complement strand
TGTGAGAGAGAGAGTGAAAAACTATGATGCTTTGACAACCTCAAACATAAATTACTCTAAATACAGCTAATACTGTATTTTATTTTAAAAAATCATTTATTTTATTTTCATCCTTAAACCTAATCTGTATTTTTAAAAATTGTTCAATTATTTTAGCATTGCTGAGTATTTATTTCACTTTAAAAAGGTACATACATTTCATACCTAATATGAACAGTTGAATGTATTTTTTGTAGTAATTAATTGATATTAATCTCAGTGAATTGAGCTAAACTGATTCACTAAAACAAACTCTCTGAATGAACCGATTCAGTGAAATGAATCAGATTTCTCCTCACATTGTCACACTACACCACTACTTCATGCTGAGCTGTTACAGTGACTATTTTTAGTTAGTTGCCGCCTAAACTGGTTGAGATGGAGCTGGGTGAACAGTGGTCAGGTTTATGTGTGAAGTGCAGCTGATTTTAGCAGATGAGGAGGAATCATGATGGGACAGGTCCAGGAGTCGGGACGGATGCTGTTGTCATGATACGTGTCGGGCGTTCAGGGTTCATTGGCTTTGGTTTTTCTGTCTCTGTCCGTCTCATTCAGGACCAGGTTCCTTGTTCTTTGATCCTGATGGATTCCCTTTGACATAAGAATAATATTTCAGTCCCGCTCTGATCTGTGAGGTGTGACGGCGCGGTGGAAAATTACCCCTTCGCTTTGAAATCCATCCAGATTGTAATTTTCAATTTAGGATATTGTTCCGTCACGATTGTTGTCTGAGTGTCGAGCGCTTTATGAGCTCCGTGTCATGAAGTCTTGCTGAAATAATCACAGTTCTGCTCTTATTATACGTGTAACGAATATTTCAGTCAGGTTCTAATCCCAAAATATATTGTGGGTCTGAAATATAATGTTTGCAGTTCTATATATTAAAATCCAACTAGTCATGCATAGTTATTAGAGTTTGTTTATTTATTTATTTATTTAAGCAAAAAAAGCCAGTTTATTTATATTTATATATTTTTAATTTATTAAACTAGTTTTATTTGTACATATTTAATAAAATCTTTTTAATATAATATATTTAATATTAATGTGTGTGTGTGTGTGTGTGTGTAAATACAGTAAATATAAAAAATAAGCTAAATATCTAAATATAAAAACTAATAATTTGACTGTATATTGTATACAGTAAGATTACAGTTTATATTTATTTACTTTTATTTTATATATAAAATAAAACTCTTTGTTTATATTATTATGTGAAGACATGTATGTAGATTGATACACACA
>NW_015536659.1:334-489 GCF_001515605.1 Sinocyclocheilus anshuiensis | reverse complement strand
GAGCAAACAACAGAACAAACACAGCTTTGACAAAGATTAATCTATATTCATTTATACAGTGAACACACTCAGAAGAATTGGATAAACTGAGGAGGAGTTTCAACATCTGGAAAAGATCCGGAGCAATGGTAAAAAATAAAAAAAAACCTTTCCAA
>NW_015536659.1:0-148 GCF_001515605.1 Sinocyclocheilus anshuiensis | reverse complement strand
CATAAAGAAGATCTGTAAAGTTGCAAAGACTAAAGTCTCAAATCCAAAGAGATATTCTTTATAAAAATTAAGAGTCAACCACGCCTACCTAAATATAACTCGTTCATATCTACGTCACTATGTGGGAAGATTTGCATAACGCCGCCCA
>NW_015536658.1:20999-21983 GCF_001515605.1 Sinocyclocheilus anshuiensis | reverse complement strand
AGCTTGTTGTGAAGGAGAACGCACATAGGACCATCACTTCTTGCATGATTATGTGACCCAGTGGATGAATCAATGTCTTCTGAAGCAAAACTATAGATATGTGTGAGAAAAATACTAATATTTTAAACATTTCAAATTATAAACCATTGCTTCCGGCCAACTGTCAAACATGGGTTCATGAGTTCACGCTTGACGTAAATATCAGCACATTGTGAAGCCTGACAAGCTTGTTGTGAATCTCGGCTGAGAAGTGATGAGAACGCACATAGGACCGTCACTTCTTGCACGAGTTTCACAATGTGCTTATATCATGTCAAATTAACATAAGTAAACATTTTATAAACTTATTAAACTTAATAAACAGATTAAAGTGCAAAAGAATTATAAAGAACAATAGGTAACACGTTACAACAAAGACTCATTAGTTAACCTTATAGTAGACCGGTAAATAGAGCGGGGAGATAGACCAGTTGAGAGGGGCAGTGTTTGAAATATTAACCAGTTGATGTTAAAGTATTCTTAAAATGTATTCTAAAAATCTAAATTTGTAATAGAGTTATTCACAGTAATTTTGAAGTGCCCACTATAACAATACCAAGCATGTTCGTTATTGTGATATAACGTATTACCCAATATCTGTATGTCTATTTTCCATATATTTACATTGAAGAAAAAAATATTTTTACTTTCCTCTCCTTAAGATATTTTTCTAAGTTTTCATATCTTAATACAGTTAAAGGAATAGTTCACTCAAAACTGAAACTTCTGTCGTCATTTACTCACCCTAATGTTGTTACACACACGTAAGACTTTCGTTCATCTTTGGAAAATAAAGCTAAAGCTTTTATTCACATACAAACAATCATCCAAATACATAGAGTACATCAAATCAAAGTAAACAGAATCTCAAACATGCTTGAGAACCAATTAGGTGTCTTAAACCACTCGAATCATATGGATTATTTTAACAATGTCTTTATGCAC
>NW_015536658.1:11466-19952 GCF_001515605.1 Sinocyclocheilus anshuiensis | reverse complement strand
GCAGAGTTTCTATTTAGGCTATAACACGTGTTTGCAGCGTTGAGCAATGCAGTGCTGAAATTTGCGTGCTCACTGATCCTCTCATTATAACACACGAATTGTAGACATTATGAAAGATTCATTATGCATATATTTATTGTGTTATAACAGAGATTTGTGAGATTGCGATGAACTGAGATGTCTTTTAGAGATTATAAATGCAGTGCTCTTTGCTGGCATTCTGCCATGCCAAACCATGCACGCAGCAGCCGCTTGCTTTATTTAAAAATAACAGTGTTCTGTGGATGTTGATGCTTTAATAACACATATTTATCGGGAGCATGTATGCTGGGATTTCATAAATTTAATGGAGAAAAAAAGTAACGTAACTAGTAATGTAACTAATTACTAATTACTTTTGAAATAAAGTAATCAGAACAGTAACATGATCCCTTTTAAAAGGAGTAATCAATAATCAGTAATTTGATTACATTTTCAGAGTAACTTGCCCAACACTGGAGGCAGGTTAATTGTATTCTTATGCATATTACACAACATCCACCTTATGCAATTAATCTGACTCATTGTAATTCTTGCTTTCAATTTTTGACCATTTTCCTCTTGATCAATGTTTATTCTTTACATTTGTTCATCACTCATTGTTGCTTTGGAACACATTTATGTAATATTCCATCCAGGGTCGTCAGTTTTTGTCTCTTAACTTGCTTGGTTAATTCCTTTTTTAAGTCAGAGTCTCACCAGAGTCTCTTTTTTGTACTCTGCTTTACTGCCATCACACATTTACCAAATTTGTACCTCATCAGTTTTCCTTAGTAATTGAATGTTAATCAGTTGCCTTCTACCTTCACATTGAAACACAGCCCCTTCCAATGACTAGACAATCTCTACAGATGTCAGTCAAAGGAATCATGGTTTAGTATAAATACTTTTCCATGGGCTGCTTGTTTCACTGTCAAGTTCAGACAAAGAGGTTATTTTACTTCCTCAAGTCCATTAATGACTTGGTATTAAAATACCTTCATTACATTTAAAACTTCAATAGTGTATTTGGCAATTAAAGCACATACAATTGACTGATTGCCTATTTGCCAAATTGCTTCACAGTTTTATGAACACTCTGGGTGGAACCATTTCAAAACGTACACTGTCACATTCTTACTAGCTTATTTGCCTTTAAAACACATTTTACTGATAGTAAATATTATTTAATAATTATATTTACTAACATGCGTTTCATCCAGGTCTCCACTGGTACCCGTTCTTTCATTTTGTACTCATTGTCATATTCTATGCTGCTTTGCAGTAGTTCATAATTTTCTGCCTGTCCATATCATTACATATATGCAGTCTCGCAGGCCCTCACAAATGCTATTAAAGCTTGTATTGGTCTTATTTCTGTTAAAAACATTAATTCTTTCCAAAAATCCCATATGAGCCTCCAATTAATAAAGCTACTCTTTTAAACTTTCTTTTAAAAGTTTACCATTTAAATTTCAAATTAAGACCATATTTAGTCTTTAGTTTTTTTCTTAGTCTTTCAACCAGACCATCTGTATTTGTATCTGTACATACATAAGTTATTACTCTGCAGTCTCAATAGAAATAAACAAAAATGGAGATGTAAGAATATGTTCCTTCACCTTGTACATTACAATCCATTTATACACCCACATATAGGCATATACAACACATAACAACCTATAATGTATTAACTCCTTTCATTTATGTCACTTCTTTCAAAAATGTTGTCAAATGTACTTAAATATGGTCATTCTGCATTTGTAGCTGCCTTTCTTCCTTCAATATTTTCGTTGTCCAAACATTTTTTGGTTAAATCATGGCTGCTTATCTTTTAAATCTCTCCCCATATTCCATGTCATTTTGTCAAGTTTCTTTTGTTCTGTGTCTATATTATTAACATTGCTTTATGAGGTCTCATAACACCTACTCTCCCGGGTGAAGGACGAACCTAATGTATGTCATTGTCTGAAAACTGTTTTACTCTCTTCCTTAACTTTTCAGCTAATTTGCAGATTCCAGAAAACCTCAGAAGCCTTTGAAGGCCATTCTGATTCTGTATTGTTTATATATCTACTTGTAATCTACTTGTATTGCCTAATATTTTCTTAAGACTTTTATTAATTCTTTACATTGTTAACATCATTGTTAAATCATAGTTCCTTTCAAGGAACGTCTGCTCACCTGGCGGCCATATTTCAACGCCTCCGAGCAGTCATTTCACGCATCTAAGACCAAGTCTTATCTCTCTGGATGGAGGAATCCTGAAATCTCAAAAACTTAATTATACAGTTACATAATTAATAATATATTTCAAATCAGCAAGTAATTCTGACATAAACTGTCCCATTAATGTTGCTTCTTATCCTCAAGTAGTGTTAAAAATAAATAAATAAATCAGGCTAGACCAGCCAATGCACATGTGCAGTCCTAAGCACAAGTTTTGGGCTTCTATGGAAGCTGGAGCTTCTAACGGCATCTACAGTGATGTAGTTCCTTTACCAATCAATCAGCAACTGGCTCTTTTAATTAGAAGGAAGGATATATTCCTCCCTGTTACGTGTTGCAGTTTCTAAGTAATAGGAGTGAACCATTTGTTTTATATCTATATTCTTTGTTTAAATTCAGTATTTCTTGTCAAATCAAGTAATTTAAATTATCACATTGATTACTTACAGTATTTATTTTCTTTACTGAACTTTAAGTAACAGTTAACTTATTCTTATCATTATTATCTTGCACCTAAGGCCATAATTGTTGTACTGTATTCCCCAATGATTTGTATAACTTGTTTTTTTTTTTCAAACAAATTCTTACTTTGTCTCTATAATTTATTATATCTAAATATCCTTCAGATACAGCCAATCAAATAAATTTATGTGAATATAATTGTTACTCACTAAATTACTCTACATTGCTCCTTTTTGGGTCTTGGGCTGTTGGGCAACATCCAGGCCTTTCCTCACAACTTAGTGTTTGCTCCATATTATTTAATTATTTCATAATTTGCTGAATTACTAATTAACTGCTTTTTAAAATGAAATAAAAGCCAACATCCTACTATATTTACAGTTATAATTGTTAGTATCACTAGAATTGTTTTACATAGGCAGGATTTTCTTCATCTTTGCATTATTTCTGGCTCATTGCCCATTCTCCTCCATTTTGTTTCTCTATCTACTCTCCATTTTATGAAGATGCCAGCAGAAAGTTTGACCCTCCTGTGCCTCTGCTCTGTCATAAATCTCCCCACTGCAACTTCATCCACACAGACTGGAATCTGTGTTTCAGCAAAAGTCATTCACTCAACTGTTACTTTAAAGCCTGTTTCTTCATGTCAGAAGATCTTCTAACAATGGGTTTCTTCTCCCCTTCTAGAACCAACGTGATCTCATGATAATTCGTATGTATTTTACGTAAAATGTGGTTCTATAAAACGTACATTTACGTACGTTTTTACAGGCACTAAAACGTACAATACTGACGTATTTTCACCATCTAAACGTACAAAACTGACGTATTGACGATACCTAAAAATGAATCCTTATGAATATTGAAATCGCGGCATTAATTTTATTAGTTTTTAGTTGTCATATGAATTACCTTGTTTTCACTTGCATTATTAAATTGTTTACTCATTTACTTGTGAAATGATAGCATTTAGTTTTGTTGTGTGATTTCTGCTGCCAGCTCGTTTCCAAGAATATGCCTACATAATGTTAAACATGACTTCACTTTAAACCTTAAAATAAATAAAATTTCTGCAATTATTTAACCTTTACTTGTCATGTAATGTTTACTTTGATTGTCATGGGCCACAAAAGGCATTTTCTCCGACATGCTGTGACTGACAAGGAGCTATAAAATACACCAAAAACGCAACACAATTACGAAATGAAACAATGTTATTAGTGCGCTGTAATCCAAATCTTCCGAATCCATACGACTGCGAAGAACAGACACAAATCCAAGCCTTTTTTCGGCGATCTGCTTCTCCATCTCGAGCAGCGAGTCCTGTCAGTGACCGTGAGCAGCAAAGCCGGCGCTGACTGATGCTTCTTCTTCTTCTTCTTTCAGGTTTAATGGCGGTTGGCAACTCATCTCAAAGGTGCATTACCGCCACCTACTAGACTGGAGTGTGGGTATTAGACTGACATCAAAGGAGAGGTGGAGAGAGAAAAATAAAAAATAAAAAAATAAAACCCTATTAAATTCTTTCACTTAACCCAGTGTTTTTCAAAAATAACATTAATAAATTGTGTATTCTCCCAGATGCTTTCCCTAATAAATGCTCAAGTGTCGCTGACTGATGCGCTCTTTACAAATTCAAATGTTGCCGCTTCGAACGACAGGTTTTACGGCAGGATAATCAAATGCTCATTGGCTCTCGCCTGCATTCGTCACAGATTGCGACATGCCGTGTTTCTGTGTTTGAATGATGCGTCCTTCACGACTTCATGGAGTGGATCGGGAAAATTATCTGGATAATATTTTCAGCGATTAACAACATAAATTCTGCTCTGGATCACACAAACCTACTGTATTCCGCCAGAGAGGACTGCGGGTGCAACGCATCGTCGTTTGGTACTGCTTTTGACATTTTTGCAATAAATAAATGATGTTAATTGCATTTATCTGTCTGTCATGTTTTTCTTATACTGTACAGAAATGTTTAGGTTTATAGGTAGGAGTGGAATTAGCGACTATAAAAATTTTTGAATGAATCAACTGTTTAAATGATTCGGTTCAGTCGCAATGACTCACTTATTAACAGTGACTTGCTGCCACCTACTGGCGGTTTTAATTTCACATTTAAAGTATCTTTTCATTTTTTTAATTATTTTTCAGATATCAGTATTCAATGTTTTATGTTTAATAATTTTCAATTATGATCAATGTCTTTAATCCATTAGTCCAAATAATGGCAACACTTTTCTTCATACTCTCCCCTTCTTGGAAAGTTTAACTTTTTTCTTTACCTTATCTAATGAATAGTATCGTTGCCAGTTATTGTTTCAGCTGAATATTTTTCTTATTAAGCTGAAACATGTCGTTTTCTGTGTTAAAGCAAGATTTCAGAATCTAGTTTTCTTTATACTGTTCAAATTAACTAGAAACCTTTTTTGCTTTGTATCTCATGGTATTACCATGATTTTAACGACACCTTGATTGTCTTTTTGTATTTCTGTTAGTCGAATCACCAAACATTGCCCGCATTCTGTCTATTATTTATCAATAGATATGTCTTATTGAGTATTTTCTCTACCCGATTATTAAAGATCCATTGTGGTATCCCATCCAGAAACACACTTAGGCATTTATTTATGGCACTTTTTACATCACATGTTTTTTGTTACCTTCCTGACAAACACACATACGGAACAACGAGTCATTTCTCTAACAGTCTTTCTCTGCTATTCATTTTACTTTTTTTTTTTTTTAGATTTAACTCTTTATGGATTTGCTTTACTTAACATCTGCAAATGTTTTCATTGTAATGTCTTGTTGCTTCTCAGCTTACTTATAACAACTGTGCTCTATACTATTTTTTTTCTTACAGTCTCTTTATAGGTTTTTTTTCTGTTTATCTTCTTCCCTTCTTTTTATTATTTAATTTAACATTTTTTTTATTTTTTGTTCCATATCTTTCTTTCCTTTTTTTCAATCCTATATAAATTATTAATTTATACAGGGTTTTAATGATTAAGATCCAAATTCATGATCTAGAATAAAACAGGCTGTATAATTTCATATTTTATATATTTTTGCAATGCTTTAACCACTCACATAAACACAAACTCCTGGTACAGAGTGATACTATCTCCCTGACCTTTTCTGACCTTTCTGCTTCAGCATACCCAGTCATTACTGTTCTGAGTTTTCACATGCAAGTCCCTCTTCTTTTTTGGACTTTTTCCTACACTCCTTGTTTAATTTCTATATTTAGATGTTTAAGTATATTTCTTAATGCTTCTTATGCAAGTTTTGATGTTTTGCTCTCATAACTATTCTTAGAAATCTGCGCCGTAATGGACTGTCCTGAAGCTCCTTGCAACTTTAAATCAAAGCTATAAATTTCTGTTTTGCAAGTTAAAACTCGGTCTTAGAATTCTTTCAACTACCAAACATAGGTATGTATTATATAATTCCTCAATAGGATTCATGTATTGATTTTCAAGCTTTTTTCTGTCTATGTTCTTCGTAATGTTATTAATTTTAGCATGCACTGTTTCTTCTAACAGAATTTTATCTTCTGTTCTTGTTAACTAGATTAGCCCTTTGACTTAATTTAGTAACTAAATCTTTTATTTTGTCTCAAACTATTTTTCATATCAGAGCTTTTAAATTCACTCTGAGCTCTCACTGATTTTGTATGTTAAGATTTAAAATCCTTCTAAATTCACCTATATTTGTCAATAATTTACATTTTATCATTTTTATATTTAGTCCTGCTATTTCTAACTCATTTAAAGTTATCTGTTTGCATTAATCTACCAAATGTAATATTAAACAATATCCTTGCTATAGAGTTTTAATCATTACATCTACAGACACATTATGGATTCTTATGGCAATCTTTATTAGACATAATTATTTATAGTAAAAGCATTTCCTTCTTCACTATTTCCCTTAATAGCATTTTGTATAAAATCAACTGTAACTTTCTTTAAAGTGAATTTTCACTTCTCTTATGCACTTAATTGTACCTCATACATTTAAGCCATATTACTTAGCCTTTCTGGTTTTGCAACTATATTAATATGTTCTAGTAATTTGGAACTTCTCTACAACTTTTATTACGCTTCAATTGGAGCTGTACATAACTTTTTATTTATTTAATTTAATTTTAATTAACTCCTAGCTCTAATACTTTTCATATAGTCGTATTTAATTTGTTTTTCAGATGGATCAGGTATCTCTATCCATGTTCATAAACCTCTTTTTTGCTTTTACTGTAAAGCCATCTTTACATCACTTTAATTAGTTTACTTTTTTTTGCCAATTTTGAACTTTATTTATTAACTGACCTCTTTTCTTTTCTTTTTTCTTAATACGCTTGCTGTTGAGTGCGTCTGTTTTATCTATAGATGATATACGATGTAATTTTTCTCATTCATTGTGAATCATAAAATCCCTCTTTCAGCGGTCCGTATCTCAGTCTATATCATAGTCTTTTAGTTTTCCTTCATCATAATTTAATCTGCTTTCTTATTAAACTATCCTTGTTCTACAAGTTTTTATATATATATATATATATATCTCTCTTAGGCAGTGGTGTAGCGAGTCAGCCCAGGGCCCATATGCAAAGAAATTGTACGGGCCCCCCCAAACGTTATGGGCTCCAACTCGGTTAACTTAACTTAATGTTGATTTTTCTGATGTAAATAATGTTACGTGAATCGTGACTATTCACAAGCTGTTTTATTTACGGTATAGGCTAATGCTTGGGAATGATGTTTAAAGTTTTCAAGTCATTATTTGTAGCACGCAAGCCACTCAGTAATCGCAGCTTTGTGCTTTGTTACTACAAAGTCTCAGCCTTTTTCTTTGTTTAATGTTGATCTCAGAGTAGTGTCATATGTGTGTATGTTCCTCTTGCCTCGCCTTGCTGTTCTGTGCCCTGTCTTGGCCTACCTGCCTGCCTGTTTTTCCCCCTCGGGGTAGTTTTTGTTGTAGTTTTGTTTTATTTTTACTATTAATAAATGCCCATATCATCCTGCATTTGAGTCTTCGTCTCATCTCTCTTCTGGGACCATGACAGAACGAACCAGCCAACCGAGGACTCAGCGGAAGATGGGCTCACTCCAACTACCAGCCTCCACTATCTGCAGCCCCCTCTACCAGTGGCGGCGTTTCACAAAACCATAGGGTATGGCAGTGGCGTAAGGGGTGGGGGGGTCACATTACTAAGTACTGAAATATAAAAAAAAAAGGAAAAGGAAAAAGCGAGTGCATCTGAGGCAGCAAGTGCATTGCATTATACACTTTCATAAACTTTACAGGTTATAACATTTATTGTACTGTAATGAATTAGTCCACTGAAGGCGAGCGTAGTGAAGAACCCAAGTGCAGTTTATTTACAGTGTGATCCAAATAGCCAAACAATATCCGAGACTTGACAGGAACAGACTTGACTTGACTAGGCATTAACAGACTTGACGAGGCATGAACAGACTAGACTCACCGACAGCGGGTTACAACATCAATACACGACGAAGACTATGGGAACATGATGTCTACTTATATCAGCCAATGAGGGTCAAATGACAAGGACAAACCAATGGGAAACAAGACACATGACTAAGACAACCAATCAGAACATGACACAATGAACAGAGGAACCAATAGCATGAATACATGAGGGCAAGGGAAGCATGACACAAACAGGGACCATGACTAAACTAAATAATAAAAGACATGAACATGAAACAAAAACAAAACCCAAACCCCCCATTACATATCCCCCC
>NW_015536658.1:10959-11359 GCF_001515605.1 Sinocyclocheilus anshuiensis | reverse complement strand
GAGACCAAAAAATGCAGATGAGCTGAAGGCCACTGTCAAAGAAACCTGGGCTTCCATACCACCTCAGCAGTGCCACTGTAATGAATTAGTCCACTGAAGGCGAGCGTAGTGAAGAACCCAAGTGCAGTTTATTTACAGTGTGATCCAAATAGCCAAACAATATCCGAGACTTGACAGGAACAGACTTGACTTGACTAGGCATTAACAGACTTGACGAGGCATGAACAGACTAGACTCACCGACAGCGGGTTACAACATCAATACACGACGAAGACTATGGGAACATGATGTCTACTTATATCAGCCAATGAGGGTCAAATGACAAGGACAAACCAATGGGAAACAAGACACATGACTAAGACAACCAATCAGAACATGACACAATGAACAGAGGAACCAA
>NW_015536658.1:261-4223 GCF_001515605.1 Sinocyclocheilus anshuiensis | reverse complement strand
ATATATATATATATTTATATATATATATTGTGTATTGTGACACTTTGAATTTGTCAGATACAGAACATGTTCATAGTTACTGTCAAGAATCACACTAGTTAAAAGTAATGGTACAAGAACCTTGCACATCAGATGATTAATTATAAACTTATTAATAAGGCATTACTCCAAGCATACTGTATAAAATGAAGGTTAGTTCAGATACTTATTGTCATCTCTGCAATAAGTCTGTAGTAGTACATGCATATGTTCTTTCTGATATTTTACACCTAAATATACCACTGGACCCCATGCTCTTCCAGCTATTGGACGATTCTACACTTCAACTAAATGCACAACAAAAAACAGACCTTATTAGCAGCTGGTACGGCTGCCAAAAAGACTGTTCTAAAGCTCTGAATTGAACCATCTATCTCTTCAACCTTCTGTAATGAATTCAGTCCACTGAAAGCGAGCGTAGTGAGAACCCAAGTGCAGTTTTATTTACAGTGTGATCCAAATATCCAAACAATAATCCGAGACTTGACAGGAACAGACTTGACTTGACATGAACAGACTTGACTTGACTTGACTAGGCAAGAACAGACTTGACGAGACATGAACAGACTTGACGAGGCATGAACAGACTAGACTCACCGACAGCCGCATCAATACTCAATACACGACGAAGACTATGGGAACATGATGGCTACTTATATCAGACAATGAGGGTCAAGAACAAACCAACAAGACACATGACTAAGACAACCAATCAGAACATGACACAATGAACAGAGGAACCAATGGCATGAATACATGAGGGCAAGGGAAGCATGACACAAACAGGGACCATGACTAAACTAAATAATAAAAGACATGAACATGAACATGAAACAAAAACAAAACCCAAACCCCACATTACATGTAGCTATATGGGCGCTTAGTTTTTCTTGTCGTTTAGTACACTTGGGCCCCCCAAGTTGTAGTTTTATTTTATTTTTTACTATTAATAAATGCCCATATCATCCTGCATTTGAGTCTTCATCTCATCTCTCTTCGGGGACCATGACAATTCGCTTCAGTTCTAGCTGCATATGAATCAATTAAATTTTCCTCTTTAATATTTGCAGCACGAAATAAACATGAATATTTGAATGCATGTTGAAAAAATCAGAACAATTTAATACAAACGAATGTCTACGAATCAGAGTTTTTAAAAAAAGTTAAAAATAATGACGATGCCACAGACTTTTTTTTTGGAGGAGTAGGCCTATAGGTGGAATTTTCACATGCTGTGTGTTTCTAGGCGAAAGCAAAAGAACTTTATTTGGCCTTCCGAAAGTAGATGCATTTAGGAATCTTTAAGATTACTTACAACAGAACAGCAATGCATTTTATGGACGACCGTTTCGTGAACCTAGGAGAGGAGGTAATTCTGACTTTGCTATGACAATCTGGCGCTTCTGAATCAGCTACTGTTTTGTTATTAGTTTAAGTATTTGCTATTGACTGTTCAAATGCGGAGTTTTGCGCATGGTGTGTGTGTGTGAGTGAGAGAGCGAGAGAGAGAGCGCGAGTCAATGAAAGAGTTTTTGTTTTCGATTTGAATTATTTCATTTTAAAATAGTAATTTAAAGCGTCCCTAATACCTGTGTACATAGTAACTAGATGTGTGTACATAGTATCTACAGCTCTAATGCTTGTGTAACTACACATATGTAACATATCTTACAACCCACTGAATGGTATGTGTAAGTACAAATGTGTAACAGGACATTGGTAACAACACTTTTTGGTAATGAAAGTACAAATGTGTAACAGGACTAACAGCATTTTTTGGTAAAGAAAGTGTTACGCTTTATATTAGATTTATCATGTAATTATTCTGATGTTACACAGCAGCGTCCAGTAAGTTAGGCTTTACATATAAATTGTGGTTGGTGTCCAGAATGTTACACTTTATATTAAGTGGACAGTTCCTGAGGAGTTACCATGTAAGTACACTGGTATTACAGTGGTGCACCAACTCCAACTTGAGATCCAACTCCTCCCACTTTACATATCCCTAAACCTACCCATCTCCACCCCCTGGATCCCATTTCCACCCCTAAACCTACCCATCTCCACCCCCTGGATCAAATGTTACACATTTGTACTTACACAAACCATCCTGAGGGTTGTTACATGTCTGTAGTTACAGAAATATTACAGCTGTAGATACTATGTACCAATGTGTACTTACACTGTGGTTACATACTACGTACACATTTAGTTACTATGTAAGTACACAGGTATTAAGGGCACTTAATATAATGTGGGACCGATATATTTATCATGTCGGTGAAGCTCTCCTGCTCAAGACCAAGAGGACAGATGCGCATCCTGTTTGTTTTCCTTATTTTACAAAAGCACAAGGTTTTGTTGATATTGTGAGTGCACACAAATACAAGTCTTGAAAAGCGCACTTTAGCTTCCACTCTCCACACAAACGATTGGATATGTGCCTAACAGTGCTCATTTATCTAGGTTAAATGTTTAAATTAATACTGTGAAATGCATGAAGTGTTTTATGCCTGTTTATTTTAGGCAAGTCGTGTTGGTTTAAGAAGGCTAAACTGATCAAACATAATGCTCAACTCACGTTCCTTGGTCGTTCCTTTACAAAAAAAAAATTTGAATTTAACAAAAATAAAATGTTACAAACATATTTCTAAATTAACTTAACAAAGAAAAAAAAGAAATATAACCACTTTGCCATTAAAAACCAAAACTGAACTATTTTAATAGCTGTGTAATGTGGAAGAGAGAGAGAAAAAAGTCCCGGTATCCAGTCGGACTTGGGCCGAGAATTCTCATAAGCTGTTGGACAAGGGCCAGGCCCATGGAGGGCTCTATTCGTTCCCTCATTTCAATTAAAAGTTCCTCCCAGCTCGGCAGGCCCCCGAACTGCCCAGGCCCATATGCACCTGCATACCCTGCATACCCAGACACTGAGCTTAGGTACAATTTAGCCAGTTTCATAATTTTGATCTTTTTTGCCAATCTAATTGCTTTTTTATTTTCTCATTCTGAGTAAATATGTCATGAGCTATTTTCCAGCCCTCTCTTTTTTCTACTTCAACTTTTATCTTTCCTGCACCTGGCTACACTCTAAAAAAAAGCTGGGTTGTTTTTTCAACCCAAATGCTGGGTTGAGACCGCTGGGTAAGGACGTTGGGTTGTCTTAACCCAATTTTGGGTTGAAAATTGGTCTTGACCAATGACCCACCGGTGCTGGGTTGGGAACGCGGACGTGAAAGAGAGCACGCACGTCACGTTAACATCGGACGTATCTCGACGACACCCGTGCGAGAAGGCGCCATTTTCTCAGCGTCTTCAGATGGAAGCGAATGCGAGTGAAAGACGGTTTATGGTAAGTAAAGATTAAAAATGTAAAGTCATCATTCATTGTTTGAGTCCGATAGTATCTTGAGATTTCATGGAAAACGGAAATACTCTGAAAAGAGCTTATATTGAAAAATGCGCGGACGCGGATTTCGCCTCAGAAATAGTCTTAACGGCCTCGTTTACTGAATGGAAGAGGTGCTTTTAATATAACGTCAGTAAGTGTCTTATGCAATATTTACATAAGATTTTACAATATTTGCATTTTTTGAGGTGTTAAGAGAGGGTTATTAACATATTTACATGTTAATTCGTTATCTCCTTATTCACTGTTAAATTGAATGTAGTTTCCTAAAGGAAACGGCGTTATGTAATAAAGACTAGCCTAATTATTTTGAGGCTGATGAAGTGATAATTGTTAAAAGCAGAGGTGGGACCAAGTCATTGTTTTGCAAGTCACAAGAAAGTCTCGAGTCTTTGCATTCAAGTCTCGAGTCAAGTCCCGAGTCAAGACAGACAAGTCCCAAGTCAAGTCCCGAGTCAAGACAAGCAAGTCCAAGTCGAGTTGCAAGTCCTCATCCTCAACTTTAAGATTCAAG
>NW_015536658.1:0-177 GCF_001515605.1 Sinocyclocheilus anshuiensis | reverse complement strand
TAGTAATTTATGTCAGGAAGGCAGGTAGAATATGTTTGACATAGTTCAATTTCATGTGAGATGGGTGCCCTTAGTAAAACTACTCAAGTTCAATTTAGGGATTGTGCCAAAATAGGCACAATAAGCAGAGAAAAAAAACTATTTTATTAGTAACAGAATATCAAAGACAACACAATT
>NW_015536657.1:0-892 GCF_001515605.1 Sinocyclocheilus anshuiensis | reverse complement strand
GGGTATTTCAGGACCTCAAATGACATTTGCTTGAATAAAAAAAAAGAAAAAAAAAAGAAAGTATGGTCATTTTAACCTCTGAGCAGTGTTCAGGGTATTTCAGGACCTCAAATGACATTTGCTTGAATAAAAAAAGTGTTCCCTTCATCTAAATGACATGACACTTGATGACTTTTTTTACACTACACAAAAAAAAAAAAGAAATTGGAATGTCTGATTGTACATTAGTGTAATAAAGTCACTCAGGATGTTCATCTAGTCAGTGTCTTTAGTTTAAGTTCCACGTTATTTTAATTTTAAAGGTGTTTTCCAGTAGATGACAGTTATCTTTCACTAAACTATGGAAGACATTTTTCATATCACCATGAATGAAACCAAGAAATTTAGATATTCTTTAAAGTCAACTACATATTTTTGTATAAACATTTCATATAAACATGTAATACTTTTTTTTTTTTCAAAAATTGAGGCAAAAAAAAGTTTCAACAAAAATACCATACCAACTGTATAGTAAAAACATTAAAGCGAGTGATATTACAATTCATGATTGTTATAAAATCATATTTTACTAAACAGCCACAGTGTACACTCTGAACAGCTCACAATGGTTAAATAAAGATGTGAAATATATATGTCTTTCTATCACTTTCTTCAGATTACACTTGAAGCCAACACTCCACTTCAAGTGGCAGCATATACAATGCTCTTGTGCTGCTGGAAGAAGTTTGTGCAACCATCTGGTTACTTTACCAGACAGCACATTTTAGTACAGTTGGAACCAAAAATGTTCCAGCTGCCCTTGCATGCACAAGCAAACAGCAGGCCTGGCATAGGCTCTGAACCCAGATAAATATAAATAAAGACAGAAACCTCATTCGTCAGTTTTTAACAA
>NW_015536656.1:3110-8332 GCF_001515605.1 Sinocyclocheilus anshuiensis | reverse complement strand
GCCCTCTGTACTTTTCCTCTCCTACAGAGCGGTATCCAAAGGACTCTGCGTGCTTTTCTATACTGTATCTGCTTCATTGCTGCTGTCCGTTTAGGTCCCGACCACAATAAACACAGACCATTGCATGCAATGTATTTCTGCCTACACCATCCAGTTTCAATCTAGGTCACCTATCAAGTCTGCCGCTCATCTGAGGAACCACACTCAGTCTTGAGTTTTGATGCCAGAAGAAACACACTTTATTACAATGAGAATAAAGCGGAGAAGTTCTCTGCAGAAAAACATCTCCAGAATGTCTTTCTTATTCTCTTTATATACAGTTTTGACTTTAAGGCGTGGGGTATATTTCCATAGAGTTTTCCTTATGCATATGATTCGATATTTCCCTAGAGAAGGGGCCCCCCCAAGTCTTGTTATGGTAAAGAAAGAAAGCCCACTTTTATTTTTCCAGATGTCTCTCATCTGAGGGTCTGTCTACTTTAGCCACGTAGGTATTTTCCACACAGGCATATGTGATTATAATGGAAGAATAACTTGATATATAAATGGTTATATTCATAATGATTACACTCGACAATTCATATTTTAACCAATAAAAATCTTCTACAAAACACATGCCCTCACATCTCAGTCTTTCCTCCTGTTACTTCTAATCCTTTTCCTTTTCAGTGACCTCCAGCTTTTATAGCACACACTAGCGTGAGGCTGCCTCTGCAAGCTGTGCAGGCTGCACAGGCTCTCCAGCATTTCCCCCCCAAATATCACAAGCCCCGTGGCCTACAGCTACAGCAGCTGAAACAAGCACAAAGCTGCTTACGCTTGCAACATAGACCAATCTGAGAGCAACTCTGAGTGAGGAAAAGACAAACTTTTGAAGACTGTGATTGGTTGGTTGTCCAAGAAGGAAATAAAAGAGCGCTTTTAAGAGTCACACACACACATGTATACATATTCATGTGTATGTGTAAAGAATATGTATACATATTCTTTTTTTTTTAATTGACCATGCTGTCATACTTAACACATTTTATAGGAAATGAAAAGCGACACAATAAGGTTCTGAAAGTGCTGTAATTGTTTGTGTTATCACATTGCTTATAGACGGTTGTGACAGACCCAAATCACTGCTGCATAGTTGCATTTTTCCAGTTGGCAAATATGTTAATGTAGTTAATGTAGTGATTACTTCCATTTCTGGTGCTGGCATTTCTGCACGGTGTTGGAGATGTTAGCGTGTCTCTAATAAGATCGGACACAAACATGATCCTTGCACGATCTAATGTGTAGCATCTTATTAACTCACTGTCATGCATTGTGTGCAAATATGCATTTATTCTCCCTCTTCATGTTTCGTTGATTTTCTTCACTGCTAAAGAAACTCTTAAGCGTCTTAAAAGTCATCGTCAGTAGGCTACTCCAAACCATTTTGGACCTTAAGAGCTATTTTAAGGGTTAAGATGCTTTCTGAATTATTTTTTTCTTTACTAGGATCTTTTCTTTAATTTTAAGAGGAAACACCCACATTTCTACGAATTTTCTTAAAATTGTGTTACTAGCAACTCTTAGCACTAAGATTTTTCATGAATATGGGACCTGGTCTGTGTTCTCCTAAATATTTATAAACTCTTAAAAATAAAGGTTCTTTATTGGCATCAATGGTTCTATGAAGAACCTTGAACATCCATGGAAATGCAGAAAAGGTTCTTTGTATTCGAAAAAGTTTCTTTACATTTTTATGTTCTTCAAAATTTCACGCAAGAGTCCGGAAATTCAGTCAGCGAACGCGCGCGCACTCAACATAACTGATGTGTTTGAACGATGACTCATCTGAACGCTTCTGATTGGCCATTGCATTCCTAAGCTCAATAGAATTGTGTGTGATTGGTTAAAATAAGCAACACTTTAAAAACGCCTAACATGAAATACGGTACAATATGATCAGATCTTAATTTAATGCCACAATCGACACTGTCTATTCATTTTCACTTTGTTAGCAACAGACGTAATATATTTAATTTGTTTGTACAGGGGCATTTTTGTCCAATTTAGTGCCATTTTTGCCACAAGTCCCTGTGGCCAGGAGAAGGCTAAGCCTTCCCCAGGCTTACACACGCTCCCCCTGCTTCTAGGCATCACTGCAAAAACACCCTTTTGGAACCTTGATTTTTATAAGTGTAGCATAACTGATGTGTTTGAACGATGACTCATCTGAACGCTTCTGATTGGCCATTGCATTCCTAAGCTCAACAGAATTGTGTGTGATTGGTTCAAATGCGCAACACTGTAAAAACGCCTAAAATGAAATACGGTGCAACATGAGCAGATCTTAATTTAATGCCGCAATCGACACTGTCTATTCATATTCACTTTGTTAGCAACAGACGCAATAGATTTAATTTATTTGTGCAGGGGCATTTTTGTCCAATTTAGTGCCATTTTTGCCACAAGTCCCTGTGGCCAGGAGAAGGCTAAGCCTTCCCCAGGCTTACACACGCTCCCCCTGCTTCTAGGCATCACTGCAAAAACACCCTTTTGGAACCTTGATTTTTATAAGTGTAGCCATTACAGATAAAAAATAAAAAAAAATTTATCAACTGCTAATTTTGATTGCAAACATTCTTTATTAGCATTTTTAAGCTATTTGAAGAATTGTTTTTTTATTTTATTTATTTTTATTGTAAGTTTTTTGTTGATGCAGAGAAAATCATTTTATTCAGAAAGTTTTATAGGACGATATATACCCAGATAAAACTACTCCATCTCCTCAGAGCCTGGTTTCAAGATGGCATTTAGTTTGAAGGCACATATGTAGTTTTTCTTGATATGACAAGAGTGGTAATTCCATTTGCCAATCTCTGAAAATGAGGGACAGTGAAATGAAGAGATTATTCTCCCTTCTGCAGTGTGTCTTACCAAATATTCCTCACAACATCACTGGAATAAATCATTTAGCAAAACATTTACTTAATTGAATGTGATTATCCTATAACCCATTAGTGTCTCTCTGTTCTTACCTTTCCAGTTCATCTCCACACATTCCTCTGTGCTAGTGTACATATGGTTGGGTTCACCACGTGTCCAGATTTGAAAATCCCAGTAGGATCCATCAAGCCAAAAAATTTTACCAGACTGAGAGAATGAGAAGGAGATTTTAAAGAAGAAAAAAAGAAAGACAAAATAAGTTGTTAGTGAGAAACTATAGTGCGTGCATGTCATAGAAAACCAGGAAATAACATCAAATCAGTCATTTCTCTTTGCTCTACCTGTTTGTAAACACCAGCACATTTCTGTCTTTTTTTACCTTAAAGAATTCAAAAGCTCCAAGTCAGATGCGCTGGTTACTTGGGTTGAATTTTTTCACAATGCAGAGCAAGTAATCATTATGCTTTTTATTATGCACCGACACCAGGTGTGCATCAGTGGCTTTGGTCCTACAGCTGAACTGGATATGAACAAGGAAGAACATTTAATGACTACACATTACATTGATTTTTTTCACATTGCATTGACAAAAAACCTACCTCGGCGTCAGTGAAGTTGAGAGGTTTGTTGAAGTATTTGACACAGACGCTGCCTACTTCGTACCAGTCAGGGAAGCCGTTCACATTACACGGTTTAGGCATAGAACACTGCGCAGTGACATTTGTATGGCCTGCAACAAACCCTAAATGACAGAATCACATATTTGAGCTCGAAGAATTTTATAAATATCATACGTGGGCAGTATTTCTTGCCTGTTTAAAAGATAAACTTTTAATTTATCACTCTGTTAATCTACTAATACTGTCAATGCATACTCAAAGCAGGTCATCTCAACAATACTTTATAAACCATATGCACAAACTGGTCACTTGCTTTTTGTTTAACAACACCTGGTTTACCTTTATTTAATATCAGGGGCTCATTAAGAAATGTGCGTGAAGTAATAGATAAAATTATGAAAATTCAACATAAATATATTTTAGTATGAATTAAAAATTACCTCTCTCCATTAAGAAGTTTCCACTCCCAAAAAGGAGAGTCATCAACAGAATGCCAATAGATCCTGATTTGACCTGTGAAAGAAGTGGAATATGATTATTAAGCACAAATTTTATATATATATATACAGTATATATATATAGGATACAAAGACTTGCCATTGCAGTTCATCAGCTTCTGTCTTTCCTCACAGTAATCTTGCATCTGTCTCACCTTATTTTATACCTTTCCATTTGATTTCACAACCCCTCCTCTTCTCTCAGTCTTACTGTCTTAAGTGTGAAGAACAGTTTTTTATTCATCACACTGGAAACCATTTTACACATCTAGTGACTGAAGCATTTCAACATAAATATATTTAATATAATTAAGAAAAAATAATAGATTTTTGTGTGAACCGTTAAAGTTTACACAGATCAACCTAGGCATTCAAATTTCAATTAATAAACAAATAAAGGAAAGAATGAGAAGAGAGACCGTGTCCTGGTGGATTGAAACATGATTACTTGTTTTATTATATGATCATGATATTAAAGGAATTCATTACCCGCTGCACTCTTCTCATTATAATCTGAGTCATTATGCAATTTTTAAGTAATGTTAAAGTTAAGTAAATTTAAGTAATGGTTCAAACCAAACAAGAAATAGATCTGCATCTTATTTCCTGTATTTCCATGACCCTTCTCTTGTATCTTTTCCCCTCCCTATCAGTATTGTGATTGGAAAACAGGTTAAAATTGCAACAAATTTTAATCTTTGGGATAAACCCCTTGAGATGCATCATCTCGTTTTCAAAGGGGTCCTATTACACAAGAATCCAAAAACATAACACAAAACTGTAATGTGGGGTTTGGGGTTTGTCATGTTCTCATGTCTTTTATTTTGTAGTTTGATTCCTGCTGTTAGTGTCATGCTTCCCTTGCCTCATTTCTCTTTGCCTTGTGTATGTGTCATGCTCTCATTTGTTATTGTCTAGTCATGTGATTCCCTTGTCTGTGTCACGTTCTGATTGGTTGTCCTAGTCATGTGTCTTGTTTCCCATTGGTTTGTTCATGTCATGTGACCCTCCTTGTCTGCTATAACTAGCCATCATATTGCCATTGTCTCTTGTCGTGTATTGATGTTGTAACCCGCTGTCGGTGAGTGTAGTCTGTTCATGCCACATCAAGTCTGTTCATGCCTCGTCAAGTCAAGTCTGTTCATGCCTCGTCAAGTCAAGTCTGTTCATGTCAAGTCTCGGA
>NW_015536656.1:1538-2277 GCF_001515605.1 Sinocyclocheilus anshuiensis | reverse complement strand
GTTTGGATCACACTGTAAATAAACTGCACTTGGGTTCTTCACTACGCTCGCCTTCAGTGGACTGAATTCGTTACAAAAACAAACAACAACAATCAAAACAACACACCCTACTACAATATTAACACATGAAGTATTAATAATTATATTTATATTATTTATATGTATATATTTAAAATTGATTTTATAGACAGTACATTGGTCCAACGTGATCTCATGATAATTCGGATGTATTTTACGTAAAATGTGGTTCTACGAAACGTCCATTTACTTACGTTTTTACAGGCACTAAAAAGTACAATACTGACGTCTTTTCTAGGGCTGGGTAAAAAATATCGATATCTCAATATTAATCGAACAGTCTCAGATTTCAAATTCTGCCCATTGTATTGCAGTATTCAAACAATAAATGCCGTTTGGGCACTGTTTAATGTGGAGTGACAGATCGCTGTAGCGCCTCAGTTTAAAGGGGTCATGTGATGCAATTTCAGTTTTTCCTTTCTCTTTGAAGCGTTACAAGCTCTTGGTGCATAAAGAAGATCTGTAAAGTTGCAAAGACTAAGGTCTCAAATCCAAAGAGATATTCTTTATAAAAGTTAAGAGTCAACCACGCCTACCTAAAATGGCTCGTTCTAGCACACCCCCCCACATGTCTACATCACGATGCGGGAAGATTTGCATAACGCCGCCCAAATGTTCACGCAAAGAAAGAAGGCGTAACTTTTATTCTCGCTGTAGTATT
>NW_015536656.1:1097-1303 GCF_001515605.1 Sinocyclocheilus anshuiensis | reverse complement strand
CCACCATGTCGTGAAGGCGCTGTGTGTTTCGTTGTGAAAGCGAAACTACTTTGTTTGGCCTTCCAAAGAGGACGATATCCGCTTTGTCATGCCTAGAGCTGATCCCTGCTGGTTGCTGAGGAAATACATAAACTTCGCGCTGTGGATCGCCTTTCACGCTTTCTGAAGCGGAGTCCAGCCTGGGGTCGTCACATGTGGTTGCCGCA
>NW_015536656.1:396-586 GCF_001515605.1 Sinocyclocheilus anshuiensis | reverse complement strand
AAGCGTAAAAAGACAGTATAAGTCATTATAATCCGTAATTATGTCCCCACTGGATGCAACAAATGCCTCGTTTATAAAGGATTTTCATGTTTTTGTCTCTTCGCTCCGGCCGGATAAGGCATCACAATATGGTAGGGGCGTAACATTTCCGTCACATGCTTGAGGGATTCGGCCAATCATAACGCAATGG
>NW_015536656.1:0-170 GCF_001515605.1 Sinocyclocheilus anshuiensis | reverse complement strand
TAATGTTCTTTTTAGCAGCATTTACTCATTCCTTTAATATGAAATGAAAACATTTCGTTCTGTTCTGTGTGATTTCTTCTGCCAGCTCTTTTCCAAGAATAGGCCTACATAATGTTAAGACTTCGCTTTAAAACCTTAAAATAAATAAAATTTCTGCACTCGTTTAACCT
>NW_015536655.1:0-1200 GCF_001515605.1 Sinocyclocheilus anshuiensis | reverse complement strand
CAACATTGGGGATTGATGTCAATTTACGATGGGTTCTGACGTCAACCCGATTTTCATCTTCAACCAAAATGCAACATCTGTCCAACATTGGAGATTGACGTCAATCTGACGATGGGTTCTGACGTCAATCTGACGTTGGGTTCTGACGTCAACCCGATTTTCATTTTCAACCAAAATGCAACGTCTGTCCAACATTGGAGATTGACATCAATCTGACGTTGGGTTCTGACGTCAACCCGATTTTCATTTTCAACCAAAATGCAACGTCTGTCCAACATTGGAGATTGACGTCAATTTGGCGATGGGTTCTGACATCAATTTGACGATGGGTTCTGAAGTCAACCCGATTTTCATTTTCAACCAAAATACAACGTCTGTCCAACATTGGAGATTGACGTCAATCTAATGTTGGGTTCTGACGTCAACCCGATTTTCATTTTCAACCAAAATACAACATCTGTCCAACGTTGGGGATTGATGTCAATTTGACGATGGTTTCCGACGTCATTCTGACGTTGGGTTTGCTTTTCACGTCAATCTGACGTTGGGTTTTCACGTCAATCTGACGTTGGGTTGTGACTTCAATCTGACGTTGGGTTCTGACGTCAATCTGACGTTGGGTTTTGACGTCAATCTGACGTTGGGTTCTGACGTCAATCTGACGTTGGGTTTTGACAATAATCTGACGTTGGGATTTGACGTCAACCTGATTTTCATTTTCAAACAAAATTAAAAGTCTGTCCAACATTGGGGATTGATGTCAATTTACGATGGGTTCTGACGATAATCTGACTTTGGGATTTGACGTCAATCTGACGTTGGGTTCTGATGTCAATCTTACATTGCGTTCTGCAACGTATGGATTCTGACGTCAATCTGACGTTGGGTTCTGACGTCAATCTGACTATGGGTTCTGACGTCAATCTGACGTTGGGTTTTGACGATAATCTGGCGTTGGGATTTGACGTCAGTCTGACATTGGGTTCTGACGTCAATCTTACGTTGCGTTCTGACGTCAATCTGACGTTGGGTTTTGACGTCAATCTGACGTTGGGATTTGACGTAAATCTGACGTTGGGTTCTGACGTCAACCTGATTTTCATTTTCAAACAAAATGAAACGTCTGTCCAACATTGCGGATTGATGTCAATTTACGATGGGTTCTGACGTCAATCTGACATTGGGTTCTGACGTCAACCC
>NW_015536654.1:54093-78090 GCF_001515605.1 Sinocyclocheilus anshuiensis | reverse complement strand
TTTTATTACATTCTTCCAGTCCTTTTTCCATATTTGTGAGTCTCTGCTCTAGCTGTTCCAAACTGTCCATAACAGAAGATAAAGAGTTGAACTCTGGGCTTTCTTCCATTTCGAGTGGTGGAGGTGGTGGAAAAGAAAGGTTATCAACAAACTCAACAACTATTTCCTCTTCATCTTCAGAGTCGATATACAGTTCACTGAACGTACTGACGAGCTCTCTAATAGGTTCCCTCCTCGTGACAAATGGTTCAGTGGTAAAGTCAAGATTGGGATCAGGTTCGCACTCACCCTCTGTCTCAATATGCTGATTCTGAGTTGCCATTTTCTATAAGGTTAAACAAACAATAAACACTAAATGCAATAGGGTCCCTGTTCGCGCGCCATTTATATAACCGTTTCTGATTTAACTAAACCCAAAACTAGTCATACAACTTATTTGCAAAAGGTAACCTACTGCAATAACATAATCCATTTAACAAAGCGTAAAACAAATCAGAACCTCTCATTGAATGCAAAATATCATATTTATATTTAGTAAAAAATCAAGTAAGCATAGCAACATTATTCTCATCAAATCAAAACACACAAAGAGAACCAAAATGTAAATAGAATTGAAGACAGATCATGAATGTCCATGAATGATGAATTAGCTGCAATGGAGTGAATAAAGTCTTATCTGAATTCCAAGTTCTCACAATGTCCAGTGTATCCTCCATCCAAATCCTCCAGCCAATTTGATATCTTAATCCCTTTTCATGCTGGACTCAAGCCTCAAAGGTCATGGAACAGCTGTACAAAAGTGATATTTGCCTGATGAATTGAAGAGAAGACTATGTATGGTCAGAGACCATAATCATCCAGGTAACACACAAAAAGTCCTTCTACAAAAATCAAAGAAGCCATAATAAACAAACAGTCCAACTATTATAATTCAAACACTTCCAAAACCAAAAGAGAAAATAAGTTAGACACGTTTCATACTCAATATAACATCACTTACTTTCAATTGAGCATTAAAACACAGGTTTCCCAACAAGGACTCCAGAAGCATATGGCAAGGCCATGCTTTAGTTTTTGCATGCCACATCCTCTCCTTCTACCATATGACTTGACTTATACAAAAAACATGTTGCCCTCTACTGCCCCCAGTGGTGAGGAAGATAACAAGTCCTATAACAGGCTTGTGCCTATTATAACATCACTAAACAAAGCGTGGCTTTTTCGTACGCTGACCCAGCCCTTACACCATAAAATACCGGATGGACCCATCATCAGCTAAAGTCGCTTCACATTTGGAAAGCTACACGTTACAGGGCTCATTATTTGGATTCTTTAATTTTTTTCATTGTTTTCTCCAACTTCTCGTCAGCACCCTAGATTACCCTTGGCGAGCGTAGTGGTTTACCACAGGGAGCGCACAGGCCCAAGGGTGTGGAGACACAGCTCGAGTTTGTCTTCATTATCGCATAAATCTTTCTCCTTTTACTAAAGAGTTCTGTGGATGGGAACTTTTTGCGAGTTACCTGTATTTTTGGAGGCTCTGATCACAGCAGAACTACACTGGAATGTCAAGAACAGAGTGAATTTGGCCGTGTGCCAACACGCAGTGGGAGGATGCGCAACTGGTCACCTTCTGTGTTTGCAGCCTTTGCGGTTCCTGCGTCACTGCGTCGTATTTATTTAGCCAGCACGGAAAGACAGCGCTTTTTTGTACATGACAGGATCCAAACCCTGGATTTGCTCTCTTTAGTGCCGGGCCCAAACAAAGATCGCATCAGCTCCTCTAGCCCTATCAGCGTCTCATGTGCTTCGAGCGTTCCTACTGACTGCGCAAGCCGGAGTTAAAAAACAGCATTTCTCTGAAATATAAAGCTTTTGCAACATTATAAATGTCTATACTGTCACTTTTGATTCCTTTAATGAATCCTTGCTGAATAAAAGTATTAATTTCTTTCCAAAAAAATAAAAAATAAAAAATAAATAAATTCTTACTGACCCCAAACTTTTGAACGGTAGTGATAATGTTACAAAAGCTTTCTATTTCAGATAAATGCTGGTCTTTTGAACTTTATATTCATCAAATAATTGTACTGAAAAAAAATTGTAAAAACTCTTTTTCAACATTGATAATAATCAGAAATGTTTCTTGATGGATCATTGTTTGTGAGCCAAGAGAGGCCACACCAAAGATATCATCCTGGAGCATAGGGTAATTCATTTGGGTTACAATCAGTGATTACATAGTTACACTACCGGTCAAAAGTTTTTGGATGGTAAGATTTTTTAATGTTTTTAAAAGAAGTCTCTTCTGCTCACCAAGGCTTCTTTTATTTGATCCAAAATACAGCAAAAATATAAATATATAAATATAATATTTTTACAATTTAAAATAACTGTTTTTGCTGTAAATAAATGAAGCCTTGGTGAGCAGAAGAGACTTCTTTTAAAACCTTTTTTTTTTAAATCGACCGGTAGTGTACATTTTGTGTTTTAGTGAGTGAGAATATTTGTAAGTACAACAGTCAAGTTTACCTGAGCAAAGTGTTAGTACAACACTCAAGTTTACCTGAGCAAAGTGTTCCTCCCTCACCTCCTCAGGTGGGTCATCAGGTGGGAATCTCTCACTGAGAGCAGACGGCTCTGAGGACTGATGCTCTCCTTCCCCTGCAACAGGTACCTTCTGGGACTTGTGCTTGTTCCAGTCCAAGGGGACAGGACGACAACCAGGCTCCACATACTGCAGTCCAAACCTTTCTTTGGTGTCTGTCTGTGAGACAAGTAAGGCAGGGTACTTGGCCTGGCCTGTCACCACGTCTGAGAGCTTGTTCAGTTCCATAATCGGCACAGGATCAAAAACTGCAGGCAGCTTCACTCCAGGCTGCTTCCGGTCCACAAGGCGCTAGAAATTCCAGCGAGCCACTCCAGTCATGCCCTGCGCCTGGAAAAGTTCTGTGGATACCTGAGTGCCTGTGACCCATCTCGCCTGATGGAAATGGAACCCCTCCTGCTGAGAGGTGCCTCTCACAGGGATCCACACGGGTACAGCAGCCGCCTCCCCCTTCACATGGTTCAGCTGGACCGTTCCACCATGCCTATAGAGGATCCCCTCTGTAACCTCTGGGTCACTCAGGCAGCCTCTGAGGATGTGGACTCGCTGAATCCTCCACACCTTCAACATCGATGGTTTGAACAGTGGCACACCATCAGGATCACATTCTAAAAAGAATCTTTGGAGAACGCTCTCCACTCTCTCCAGCAGCTCTTTGGGGTGTGGGACCCTGGTGCGGCAGTGCTCCCTGATGTGCTGCTTTGATAGATTTGCAGGCACTATCCCACAGAAAACATAAGCCTGCTTCAGTCTCTGTAGGTCCGTCTGGTCCACAACACTAAAAGCTGCTGACAGAAACTTGCAGAAAGCACTGTGCAGTGGATGGTGCTCTGACACACACTCTCTGGAGAACCGCCGCATGCAGTGGAACAAGTCCAGTTTGATGTTGATGTCACTGTTATATTCTTTGCGGGAGGCACAGGTGTTGATGAGATGCCCAGAGGTTGCCGCAGCCACTATAGCATCAGTGGTCTTCCAAGAATCCCAGAGGAGGTGCTCCTGGGGCTTAGGGTTTGGGATCCTGAAGGCAGCACAGCAATCTATGTTCCACACACGAAGAGAAGTATATTTAAAATATTAAACATTCAAATACATAGCATACATGTATTTGCTATACTATATTTTGTTTACTTTACAAATATAATATAGGTGGGAAGGAAAATGTGACGGCTGGTTCTTACCTGTCAACCCACTGGTAGTTGGCTTTTGGCAGACATGCAAAAATGTAACGACGAGATAGCCCCTCATACATTGGCTGCAGCAATTTATCACTTTCAGACTGCAGCATCACCCAGGACAATATCATCCAGTTTTCATTCATCACAGCGTAGGACGACATAGTACCTGATGCAAGCACAACCTTCCGGGCCACCTTGCGGGTATGGTCAGCCCTTAATGCCTATCCAAACGTACCTTGGAGGAGCAGATTGAGTATGCTCTCCTGCCTATGGTACTCCTGAATGAGGCAGTCAACCAAATAGTGGGGTGAGACTGTTACTCCGCACCAGCCAACCACATCACAATACTCACCAAATGGAGCAGTAGTATTTGTTGCTCTTAGTGCCTCTGTGATGGTCTGCTGACCATAAAGTCCACCGTCTCCATCCAGCACATTCTTAACAGTGGACAGGTAAGCCAGGTGTGCACGCTCATACTTGAGGTGGAGAGCTTCATTCAACTGATTGGCCATATCATTGGGAGACTTTGCTGTGCGCCGCAACTCATCCATCACAGTCTTACATATGGCCTTCTTGTGTGTCAGAAAAGCTGGCAAAATGTTGCAGAACCGACTCGGCAGCATGTCCATCCATTGGGGTTTGTCTGCAAACCAGTACTTTTTACAGCCTTTACAGCTGAGCCGGGAGGCCAGTATGTAGTACTGGCTGCTTGTACCAATAATGACACGGGGTCGTCCAACTCCTGATGAGACAACGTGGGGATTCAGACAGCCGTACAGACATGGCAGAGTGTAATTGTTGCGGACTCTTTCCATAATGGTGTGCTCTGGTTTCCAAATGAAGAATGGATGAAGTTGAAAGTATTTCGGTGATGGCAGCTCATAGACAGCATCAATAAGCTCAGGCTGAGGTGGGTAACGCCACAAGGAGATCATGTTCATTGGATGTCTCACCGGTCTAGAACCTGGCCACAGTCCCAAGGCTTCCATTTCTGTTTTCATCCAGATTCTCTGCTGTTGAGAGCAGTGCCATCTTATCACATCCTGCTCATAGCTTGGCATTGGTGGAACAGCATGCTTCTCCTCCAACTGAGTTGAGGGGTACCCAGTAGTGGCTGCAGGGAATCCAGAGAAAGACTGGCCAGCAACTGCGGGGGGTCCTGAGGGAGGAGTAGAGGCTGTAGACTGTGCAGAGGTCACTGGGAGGAGGGCTGCAGGATGACATGGGTGACATTAGTCATAGATTTGCATTACATTTGTTAAATATGTTAAATCTGTTTTAAATTTGATTAAGTAAAATGATGTTACATTAAGCCCTTACAATGACAGAACACAGTTTCCTGCACTGGTCTCAAAGGCGATGTGGTCTTGCTTCTAGATAATTCAAGCAACTCTGGAGGTACTGGCAAAGGAACCCTCACTGGAGTGAATGGCATTGGTGAAAAACAATAACACTGATCAGGAACAGGTATATTCTTACAGTAGAGTCGGCATGTGTACACATCCATATACCAACCTGGCCGTGGAGATGCAGTAGCACTATATTCATCAGGCCGGTCTGGTTTTGAGAGTGTTGCTAGTGGTTTACACCTCCCTAACACCGAAAAAGATAATCTCATTCTAATACCCTGTAGTACTGTCCCTTAGTAAATATGTTCATAAATAGTAATGTAAATGCATGCAAACCCATAGAACACATGTCAAGACTCTTTATAATATTAGGGGTGTGGTATGCTAATGTGTCTACATTACATGAGTAATCTACAGCTTCATGTATCAAATGGGATGCATCATTCTAGTCCAAATTAATACATATTTGTTATTTTGCTGTACTTCTGCATTTTGGAGATTTACATCTTTTACTCTGTAAATCATGTACATACCAAACCTTTAAAGTATAGCATGGAAAAAACATGCAAAACAAGAACTCTGTACTTACCGTCAATGATGAGATATAAATGCCTTCAATGTTAGTAGAACAATTGAACACAAGAATTAGAACAGGCCTGAACGTGGCCTAACCAACAAACAGCAACAAATCAATGTAGAACAGATAATCCTGATGTCAGAATTGTAGGGTATCAGACCGAATCATACAATTTAAGATTTGATAAAGAACAGTTGAAACACGAGGAGCCGAATTCCACAGAGGCCCAAGACACAGGATGTTCGTAAATCAGATCCTGGTGCCACAAGCCTGAACCAACTAGCAGCTTTGAGTAGCTCACAGCATTTAAACAAAAGAACACTTATTGACAATTCCAAGGAGATTGTCAATTTTGGGGCAAATAATCAAGATTAAATGGTCCGAGATGCACAGCATGACCATCACATGTAAACCAGTGACGATCACGAGCTCTTTGGATTGACTTCCCCCACCTCCACGACAAAGAACAGACTGAAATTCCTTATGAGAGACCTCTTAACCTCTGGTCTTCGCAGAACATGTCCTTATGTTCAGAGAATGGCACAGAGACTGCCTTTCCGTGTAAATATGCATCTAAATGACACTAAAAGGACTTGTGAGCAATTAATCATTTCTATGCATAACTCCATATTATGTATGTAACACACACATCAGACTATCCAGCACCCTGAGCAAAGACGATATCTAAATGGTCAAAGCACCATTTGGGATGTGTCCAAGAGCCCAGTTTAAATACTCAGGACACCATCAAATCAGTCCCTTTTTTAGCTTTACCCTTTTTTCCCCCCTTCTCTCTTTTTAGTCATAGCTTTGAGCTATGTGCTTTCAAGTCATCACTTTTAGCCATGCGGTTTTTTTAGTCATAGCTTTGAGCTATGCTTTTTAGTCATCGCCTTTTTAGCTCTTTAGTTTTTTTGGTCATGGCTTCTAGCCGTGCTTTTCAGTCATCGCTTTTTGCGCTCTTTGAGCATGCTCTGGCTTACACGCCAGCTCCTCCAAAACCATGAGGAGAAACGCCACCTAGTCTCGTCAAACTTTACTTCTATTTCTTTACTTTAGTTTCTTTTATTTTCCGTTGAGAGTTTCGTGTTCTTCTGAGTTAAGTTTTGCCTAACGTCGTGCCTCAAGTGCCGTCTAAAACTTCACCCAGACCACAATTCCGCGTCGTCAGCCAACGCCCAACCACTGGCTTCCCAAGACTGAACTTCCAGCCAATCAGCAACCTCGGGAAACCCCTTTCGGCAACCAGACAAGGAAGGGAACCCCTTTCACAGGCAAGCAAGTACCTCCAGATTCTAGCTGAACTGGTGCACTTAATATAATTTTAACCTCATTGAGGAACTCAATGCGAGGGTTAATTAAGTGATTGATGGTTGTTCATGTCTATGCATTTTCACATATTGCTGTAAACTTGGGATTTCACATTTTCATTTCCTTAAACTCATTCTTTCCTTACTTTCTCGCTTTCTGCAACTTGTGTGAATGTGTGAATGCATGTGTTCATGTGTTAAATTAGTTTACATGTCTTAGATTTATCCAATAAAGCCTTATTTATATTGAAAAGAGAAGTATCTTGTGTTTCGTGCTTACAAGTTAGTCTTAAACTGCCGATCTTGTTACTGTGCTAATTAATAGTGTTTTCACTATATTTTGGATATTAATATCCATTGAAGAGTTGATGTTGTGTGGCTCTGTCCAAATTCCCTTTAAAATCTTTAATGATTCCCTTTGAGCTAAACTGACCTATTTCCCTTACAGAATCATCCCTAGTATGCAGTAGGAATAAGACCTTTGACCACTGGGACTCCGACAACTTCTGAACCTGAAAGCATAGTGACGATAATTTTACTTTCAAGCATTTATAACATAAACAGACAGAATGACATATAAAAGCCTTTACTGTTAATATAACAATTTACGGGCGTTAGAACAGGCCTGATCACGCCTAATAAACAAACAGTGATCTGTCAGTGTGTTGAATGGATAATCTTGATTGATGTCAGAATCATCCCCAATGTGCAGTCAGAGTAGGACCTTTGGCCATCTTAACGCTGAATAAAAATGTAATGTAAGGATCACAACCCGTCGGCCCAAAGACGGAATCCAACGGCCTGGGCGAAGGTATAATGCGTGTATGTCTTTTCAGCACCCTTGTGAAGTTCACTTCATTTTTTGAATTTAGCTTCAATTTTACTTTAGCTGCGCACTTAATCTGACTCCAATTTCAAATGGTTATTACATTTAGATTGTTTCTAATTAGGAATTAATCCTAACTATTGGTTATGTATTAATTTAGATATTTGATTATTCTGGGTATCCCATATTTTCAATTATTCGTCATTAGGGACCCGATGTTGCATATAGAGGACTGAAGTGTATGTGAGTTTGAGCATGTATGTGCATGTATATGGTTCTCAATCAGTTGGCCTGGAATTTTAGATGAATATGTGGGTAGCATCTTCCTCCCCAATTCTTCACCCTCCTCCACTTCTATGAAAAAAGAACAAACCAAAGATTGGTATGAAAGGAGGGAAAATTGACTGAGCATTAAGCTCTTTTACAGCAATAATCTGAGTTCACATTCATATGAGTGTACTTGTAGAAAAAGATGGATATAGCAACCACAATAAATAGTGTGTGTGTCTGTGTGTGTGTGTGCGCGCGTGTGAGCACACATGCACCTATGTCTGTGTGAAGTTTTCTTACTCAGTTGGCCTTGGAGTTTGGATGGGGATATAAAAAGCATCAATCTCTCCAATTCTTCATCATCCTCCATTTCTGTGAAACAAAGCATAAAAGCAAAGATGCGAATAATATGTCATCCTACATTTACATATTTCAGTTTGACCTAATATATACTCAACTGTACTGTCAACAAACCTGGAGGATGAGAGGCAGATGCTGCAAGGCCAGCGGAAGCAAGTTCCTCTGAAACACTCTGAAGCTGGCTCTTTTTCTGAGTGAGGTACTGATGCAGCCGATACATTTTGCTGCCTGGAACACACTTTTTCTGGAGGATGAATGCAGCATATCCATCTGCTCTGCTCTCCCAAATATCCCTCCAAGTCTAGTCTGCATTAATCCCAAAGCCAACCAAGTTGTCATCTTCATTTCTTACAGGTGGTGCCACTGATCTTCCAGCTACATACTTTATGAGGTCCTCGATTTCCTGGAAGCTTCTACTGTACTCAAGAAATGAAAGTAGGCTGTCCTTCTTGGGACCCTCTGGTTTAAACTGTCCGGCTCTCTCCTCCTCCTCAACCTTCTTAGTCAAGAACATGGTATAGCCTACATCATTCTCTAGCAGCCACCGGAATGACTTGCCTTTGTACTTTCCAAACTGAAGCACATACTCTCCCAGCACCTCCTGTCTGTCTGACACATCTCCTCCTCTCATGAAGACAACAGAGCGGGCATTCTCCTTGACCTTGTCTTCCCTTTGAGGGGCTGATTTGTCCTGGAGATTGGGGTTGTCTTTGATCCTCTTGGCTTCATCTGAGGGATCTTGTCTCAGATATCCAGTTGGTCCTTTCCTGAAGCACACTTTGATCTTGCCTGGGAATATCACTTTCACCTTCATCCTGCTCTGCTGTACACAAAGAGCTGATTAGTGTTAATGGTCTGTTGCATTAACACAATTAATTAACACACTTCTATTCTGATTTAAATGATTTTATTTCTTAATAAATAAAACAACAATTAAAATTACGTCTTTAATTGATTTTTCCGTACATTTCTGCCATATGTACATTGACTGACAGTCACCACTGATAAGCTACCACTAAATATATTGTAGAAACTTAATTTGCTGTAAAGTTGCTTTGCAATGATTTGTATCGTGAAAAGCGCTGTACAAATAAACTTGACTTGACAGTATCTCTGCCTGCCACGTGGAAGAAAGGTGTTGGATTCCCCGATGGGGGAGAGCTTGTGTTTTTCTGCTGCCGAACGACACATCCAAAAGATTTTGGTGCAGCCAGAGGTTACAGAAGGAGTTCTGCTTTGACTTCAGCCCAAACCAAACGAAATGCGTTTGCCGGGAATCTAACCCGGGTCAACTGCTTGGAAGGCAGCTATGCTCACCACTATACCACCAACGCAGACAGTTCGGGGTTCAGACACACTCTCTCTGTTTAAATCTAGATTAAAGACACATCTCTTTGGCCAAGCATTCAAATAATGCATCTCATAATCTTGTACTGCAGTTATATCTGATCAAATGCACATTATTATTCTTTAGTTTGGGTTAAACAAATCAATTTTGCTTGGTTGGAACAGCAGCTACGCTAATTATGTCTCTATTTGTTTCTCTGTTTTTTTGGGTTTTTTTTTCTCTGTAACTAGGATTTACACAAGCTTCAGTCTGGATCCAGAACACCTGAGAAGAGATGATGCCAACCCCTCAGAGGACCTCAGATGATGCCAACCCTGAAACAACATACAGAACTACCGCATTTTGCTATAAGTTTGATTGCATCATATAATAATTGCTGTTAATAGTGTTCATCGTCTGTTTTATTACATCTTAAATTGATTTTTCCATACATTTCTGCCATATGTACATGAACTGACAGTCACCACTGATAAGCTACCACTAAATATTGTAGAAACTTAATTTGCTGTAAAGTTGCTTTGCAATGATTTGTATCGTGAAAAGCGCTGTACAAATAAACTTGACTTGACAGTATCTCTGCCTGCCACGTGGAAGAAAGGTGTTGGATTCCCCGATGGGGGAGAGCTTGTGTTTTTCTGCTGCCGAACGACACATCCAAAAGATTTTGGTGCAGCCAGAGGTTACAGAAGGAGTTCTGCTTTGACTTCAGCCCAAACCAAACGAAATGCGTTTGCCGGGAATCTAACCCGGGTCAACTGCTTGGAAGGCAGCTATGCTCACCACTATAACACCAACGCAGGTGGATGACGCCGGCTTGCGCGGTCAGTAAGAACGCTCAAAGCATGTGAGTTGCTGATAGGGCTAGAGGAGCTGATGCGATCTTTGTTTGGGCCCGGCACTAAAGCGAGCAAGTCCAGGGTTTGGATCCCGTCACATACAAGAAAGCGCTGTCTTTCCGTGCTGGCTAAATAAATGCAATGCGGTGACGCAGGAACCGCAAAGGCTGCAAATACAGAAGGTGACCAGTTGCGCATTCTCCCACTGCGTGTTGGCGGACGGCCATATTCACTCTGCTCTTGATATTCCGGTGTAGGTCTGCTGTGAGCAGAGCCTCGAAAAATACAGGTCACTCGCAAAAGTTCCCTTCTATGGAAATCTTTAGTAAAAAGCTAAAGATTTATATGATAATGAAGAAAAACTCGAGCTGTGTCTCCACGCCCTTGGGCCTGTGCGCTCCCTGTGGAAAACCACTACGTTCGCCAAGGGTAATCTAGGGTGCCGACACCTGCCCACTTGCATTTCGTCACCCCCTCACTCCAAACGGGAGGAGTAAAAGGCACCAAAGTCCCTTCGGTCGCCCATTAACCACAAGCCCAATGAAGGCAATGCAATCTCTTTCTCATGCCTCCATCTGAGAAGTTTGAGAAAACAATTAAACAAATAAAAGAGTCCAAATATTGACCCCTGTAACGTGTAGCATTCCAAATGTGAAGCGACTTTAGCTGATGGTGGGTCCATCCGGTATTTTATGGTGTAAGGGCTGGGTCAGCGTAAGAAAAAGAAACGCTTTGTTTAGTGATGTCGGTGCAGTGGCGTTGGCTGGGGGCAAAATCACACATGCACAACTCCTCGTTAGTATAGTGGACAGTATCTCCGCCTGTCACGCGGAAAACCGGGGTTTGATTCCCCGATGGGGAGAGCTAGTGTTTTTCTGCTGCCACCCGTTAGGCCACCACTTTGGCTGAGGGGTCCGTGCACAGCTTGCTAGGCGCTTCGTGTCAGGCGGTATGTGGACGCTGCGCTCCGCCCCCTAGACGATTTTTCCCACCCCCAACGACCGCCCGGGCGCCGAGGGGGGGCCCGGCAAGACACGTCGGAGGCGTGAGCTGGGGCCTGGGGCCCCCGGGGGCCTCGCGGAATGGCGACGGATCTGCGCTCTTTTTTGCACATTTTGTTGCAATCTGCAGGTTTAAGGCCACAGGGGGGCGGAAGTTTATAATCATTTTATTATGCAAAACGTACAGTGCTACACTCGGGAAACTGGAGTTGGATTTGGGTGACTTTCACCACTGCATGCCCACCCGTAACTTATTTGACGGGGCCTCCAAAGGCTTTCCGTGGACAATGCATTAACAAGTCATAATTTAAGTTTATAATCATTTTATTATGCAAAACGTACAGTGCTACACTCGGGTAACACTGTCTGACAAGTTCATATACATTACAACTCATCAATATTCATATTTACCTTAAAAAAGGTCTATCCACGGAAAGCCTATATAGGTCAAGTCATAATTTAAGTTTATAATCATTTTATTATGCAAAACGTACAGTGCTACACTCGGGTAACACTGTCTGACAAGTTCATATACATTACAACTCATCAATATTCATATTTACCTTAAAAAAGGTCTATCCACGGAAAGCCTATATAGGTCCCATTAAGTAAGTTGCAGGTGTTACTTGCTGATGTTGGGAATTGGAGTTGGACTTTGGTGAGTATCACCACTGCATGCCCACCCGTAACTTATTTGACGAGGCCTCCACAGGCTTTCCGTGGACAATGCATTAACAAGTCATATGTCATAAATACGATGATTTTATTGAGTAATACCATCTATACAGTGCTCAGGAAACGCCGTCCAGCAGTGAAATGGCTTAATTTGCATAAAAATGCACTGTCCACGGAAAGCCTGTGGAGGCCCCGTCAAATAAGTAACAGCCGTCACTTCTCACTTGCCCACCCGTAACTTATTTGACGGGGCCTCCACAGGCTTTCTGTGGACTATGCATTAACAAGTCATAATTTAGGTTTATAATCATTTTTTTATGCAAAACGTACAGTGCTACACTCGGGAAACATCGTCTAACAAGTTCATATACATTACAACTCATCAACATTCAAAATTACCTCAAAAAAGGTCTGTCCACGGAAAGCCTATGTAGGTCCCATCAAGTAACTTACAGGTGTCACTTGCAGATGTTGGGAATTGGAGTTGGACTTTGGTGAGTATCAACACTGCATGCCCACCCGTAACTTATTTGACGAGGCCTCCACAGGCTTTTTGTGGACAATGCATTAACAGGTCATATGTCATAAATACGATGAATTTGAGTAATACCATCTATACAGTGCTCAGGAAATGCCGTCCAGCAGTGAAATGGCTTAATTTGCATAAAAATGCACCGTCCACAGAAAGCCTGTGGAGGCCCTGTCAAATAAGTTACATCCGTCACTTGTCACTTGCCCACCCGTAACTTCTTTGACGAGACCTCCACAGGCTTTCCGTGGACAATGCATTAACAGATCATATGTCATAAATACGATGATTTTACTGAGAAATACCATCTATACAGTGCTCAGGAAACGCCGTACAGCAGTGAAATGGCTTAATTTGCATAAAAATGCACTGTCCACGGAAAGCCTGTGGAGGCCCCGTCAAATAAGTAACAGCCGTCACTTCTCACTTGCCCACCCGTAACTTATTTGACGGGGCCTCCACAGGCTTTCCGTGGACAATTCATTCCCCGTCAAATAAGTTACAGCTGTCACTTGACCACCCATAACTTATTTGACGGGGCCTCTACAGGCTTTCCGTGGACAAAGCATTAATAGGTCATATGTCATAAATACAATGATTTTATTGAGTAATACCGGCAGTACAGTCCTCAGGAAACACCGTCCAGCAGTTTCATGCACATTAGAGCTTGTAAAATGGCTTGATTTGCATTAAAATGCACTGTCCACGGAAAGCCTGTGGAGGCCCCGTCAAATAAGTTACGGGTGTCACTTCTCACTTGCCCACCCGTAACTTATTTGACGGGGCCTCCACAGGCTTTCCGTGGACAATTCATTCATAGGTCATATGTCATAAATACTATAATTTTATTGAGTAATACCACATATACACTGATCAGGAAAGGCCGTCCAGCAGTGAAATGGCTTAATTTGCATAAAAATGCACTTTCCACGGAAAGCCTGTGGAGGCCCCATCAAATAATTTACAGCCGTCACTTGTCACTTGCCCAACCCGTAACTTATTTGACGGGGCCTCCACAGGCTATCCGTGGACAATGCATTAACAAGTCATAATTTAAGTTTATAATCATTTTATTATGCAAAACGTACAGTGCTACACTCGGGAAACACCGTCCGACAAGTTCATATACATTACAACTCATCAGTATTCAAAATTACCTTAAAAAAGGTCTGTCCACGGAAAGCCTATATAGGTCCCACTTAAATTATGACTTGTTAATGCACTGTCCACGGAAAGCCTTTGGAGGCCCCGTCAAATAAGTTACAGCTGTCACTTGACCACCCATAACTTATTTGACGGGGCCTCTACAGGCTTTCCGTGGACAAAGCATTAATAGGTCATATGTCATAAATACAATGATTTTATTGAGTAATACCGGCAGTACAGTCCTCAGGAAACACCGTCCAGCAGTTTCATGCACATTAGAGCTTGTAAAATGGCTTGATTTGCATTAAAATGCACTGTCCACGGAAAGCCTGTGGAGGCCCCGTCAAATAAGTTACGGGTGGGCAAGTGAGAAGTGACGGCTGTTACTTATTTGACGAGGCCTCCACAGGCTTTCCGTGGACAATGCATTAACAGGTCATATGTCATAAATACGATGATTTTATTGAGTAATATCATCTATACAGTGCTCAGGAAACGCCGTCCGGCAGTGAAATGGCTTAATTTGCATAAAAATGCACTGTCCACGGAAAGCCTGTGGAGGCCCCCTCAAATAAGTTACAGCTGTCTCTTGTCACTTGCCCACCCGTAACTTATTTGACGATGCCTCCACAGGCTTTCCGTGGACAATGCATTAACAAGTCATAATTTAAGTTTATAATCATTTTATTATGCAAAACGTACAGTGCTACACTCGAGAAACACCGTCTGACGAGTTCATATACATTACAACTCATCAATATTCATATTTACCTCAAAAAAGGTCTATCCATGGAAAGCCTATGTAGGTCCCATCAAGAAAGTTACAGGTGTCACTTGCTGATGTTGGGAATTGGAGTTGGACTTTGGTGAGTATCACCACTGCATGCCCACCCGTAGCTTATTTGACGGGGCCTCCACAGGCTTTCCGTGGACCATGCATTAACAAGTCATAATTTAAGTTTATAATAATTTTATTATGCAAAACGTACAGTGCTACACTCGGGAAACACCGTCTGTGAAGTTCATATACATTACAACTCATCAATATTCATATTTACCTCAAAAAATGTCTGTCCACGGAAAGCCTATGTAGGTCCCGTCAAGTAAGTTACAGGTGTTACTTGCTGATGTTGAGAATTGCAGTTGGACTTTGGTGAGTATCACCACTGTATGCCCACCCGTAACTTATTTGACGGGGCCTCCACAGGCTTTCTGTGGACAATTCATTAATAGGTCATATGTCATAAATACTATAATTTTATTGAGTAATACCACATATACACTGCTCAGGAAACGTCGTCCAGCAGTGAAATGGCTTAATTTGCATAAAAATGCACTGTCAACGGAAAACCTGTGGAGGCCCCCTCAAATAAGTTACAGCTGTCACTTGTCACCTGCCCACCCGTAGCTTATTTGACAGGGCCTCCACAGGCTTTCCGTGGACAATGCATTAACAAGTCATAATTTAAGTTTATAATCATTTTATTATGCAAAACGTACAGTGCTACACTCGGGAAACACCGTCTGTGAAGTTCATATACATTACAACTCATCAATATTCAAAATTACCTCAAAAAAGGTCTGTCCACGGAAAGCCTATGTAGGTCCCATCAAGTAAGTTACAGGTGTCACTTGCTGATGTTGGGAATTGGAGTTGGACTTTAGTGAGTATCACCACTGCATGCCCACCCGTAGCTTATTTGACGGGGCCTCCAAAGGCTTTCCGTGGACAATGCATTAACAAGTCATAATTTAAGTTTATAATTATTTTATTATGCAAAACGTATAGTGCTACACTCGGGAAACACCGTCTGACAAGTTCATATACATTACAACTCATCAATATTCATATTTACCTCAAAAAATGTCTGTCCACGGAAAGCCTATGTAGGTCCCGTCAAGTAAGTTACAGGTGTTACTTGCTGATGTTGAGAATTGCAGTTGGACTTTGGTGAGTATCACCACTGTATGCCCACCCGTAACTTATTTGAAGGGGCCTCCACAGGCTTTACGTGCACAATGAGTTAATAGGTCATATGTCATAAATACAATGATTTTATTAAGTAATACCATCTATACAGTGCTCAGGAAATGCCATCCAGCAGTGAAATGGCTTAATTTGCATAAAAATGCACTGTCAACGGAAAACCTGTGGAGGCCCCCTCAAATAAGTTACAGCTGTCACTTGTCACTTGCCCACCCGTAGCTTATTTGACAGGGCCTCCACAGGCTTTCCGTGGACAATGCATTAACAGGTCATATGTCATAAATACGATGATTTTATTGGCAAATACCTACAGTACAGTGCTCAGGAAACACCGTCCGGCAGTTTCGTATGCATCGGAGCTCGTAAAATGGCTTGATTTGCATATAAAGTCACTGTCCACGGAAAGCATGTGGAGGCCCCTTCAAAGAAGTTGCACGTGGGCACTTCCTGCATGACTCGGCAAAATCGCTGCAAGTGCCCAACTTATTTGACGGGTGCCTTCACAATGGGATAAGTTGCACGTGTCAGCGGCCCACGTTCGGCCCCCGGAGGCCCTAGGGGCCTCGAGTTTCACGAGAAGTTGCGTCACTCGGCCCCAAACGACATACCGAGAGGGCTATGTCGGGAGATGCCAAGAAATATATTTCTTTGCTCTCCGTACAACTGTCTGTCTCTCATAGGCCTCTGTTGGGGAAGGGCCTGTGCAGCAGCTACTTTCTCTGTGCCTGATTGGCTCGGGAAGTGTCTAGGGCCACGAAAATTTTGGACCCGATTCGGGGGGCCCCTTACGGTCCCCCGTGATGAATCTCGGGGCCCTGCGACCTTCGTGACCCCTGTATATCCAACATCCCCCTTGCAACTTATTCAATGGGAACTTCACAGGTGGTTCGCGGTCAAGGGGGTCTTTTTTCGGCCGATCGAGGGAGATACGGACACGGAACTCCGGACGCTGTCCCGGGGGACCGTGACGTGACGTATATGTCAATTTCGGGGCGATCGGACCTTTCTGTCTCACTGTCCGCAAAACACTTATGAAAACAAATTGAATAAGTTGCACGCGTCAACGGCTCCCGTTCGGCCCCTGGGGGTCCTAGTGGCTCCAAACTTCACGTGCTGGTAGCCTAGGGGCTCCCGAACACCATATCGAACGGACAAGCGTCTACCCCGAACGCAAAGTAGTCTGTTTCGGCCGATCGAGGGAGATACAGACACGGAGCTCCGGATTCTGTCTCGGGGGACCGTGACGTGACGTATATGTCAATTTCGGGGCGATCGGACCTTTCTGTCTCACTGTCCGCAAAACACTTATGAAAACAAATTGAATAAGTTGCACGCGTCAACGGCTCCCGTTCGGCCCCTGGGGGTCCTAGTGGCCCCAAACTTCACGTGCTGGTAGCCTAGGGGCCCCCGAACACCATATCGAGCGGACAAGCGTCTACCCTGAACGCAAAGTAGTCTGTACACATTAGGAAAAAGTGCCTCACACAGGCCCCATCCTCACATTAGGCCTAAAACCCTTTTGATTTAACTCAAGTGCCCAGAGGTCAAAAGATATCTGAACCGCAGAAACATATGCTTAGAAGTGATCTATATTTCCGAAGCTCTGTCCCCCACGTCGGGGGCCCCTAGGCTACCACCGTACCGAATTTCGAGGTCCTGTGACCTTTTGACCCTCTATACCCAACATCCCACTTGCAACTTATTCAATGGGAACTTCACAGGTGGTTCGCGGTCAAAGTTTTTTTTTTCAGCCGATCGGGCAGGTTCGGACACGGAACTCGGGGGACCGTGACGTGATGTATATGTCAATTTCGGGGCGATCGGCCACCGCCACATTTTTAGGAACAACGTAGAAACTCGAAATTTTGGATCTCACATCGGTGCCCCCCCGGCTACTCTCGAATCGAATCTCGAGGTCCTGTGACCTTTTGAAGCCGAGTTAGACATACGTCCCACTTTGACAAAAAACAGGCACTCCACGAGCATTTAGGTTGTTAGGGGTCAAAATAGGCGCGCCACGGGCATTTAGGTGGTTAGCGGTCAAAATAGGCACTCCGCGGTCATTTAGGTGGTTAGCGGTCAAAATAGGCACTCCGCGGTCATTTAGGTGGTTAGCGGTCAAAATAGGCACTCGGTGGTCATTTAGGTGGTTAGTGGTCAAAATAGGCATTCCGTGGTCATTTAGGTGGTTAGTGGTCAAAATAGGCACTCCGCGGGCATGAGGAAGACTATGGTGAAGTTTAGGTGGTTAGGGGCCAAAATAGGCGCTCCGTTGCACTGAGGAAGACTATGGTGAAGTTTAGGTGGTTAGGGGTCAAAATAGGCGCTCCGTGGCACTGAGGAAGACTATGATGAAGTTTAGGTGGTTAGGGGTCAAAATAGGCGCTCCGTGGCACTGAGGAAGACTTTGATGAAGTTTAGGTGGTTAGGGGTCAAAATAGGCGCTCCGTGGCACTGAGGAAGACTATAGTGAAGTTTAGGTGGTTAGGGGTCAAAATAGGTGCTCCGTGGCACTGAGGAAGACTATGATGAAGTTTAGGTGGTTAGGGGTCAAAATAGGTGCTCCGTGGCACTGAGGAAGACTATGATGAAGTTAAGGTGGTTAGGGGTCAAAATAGCCGCTCCGTGGCACTGAGGAAGACTGTGGTGAAGTTTAGGTGGTTAGTGGCCAAAATAGGCGCTCCGTGGCACTGAGGAAGACTATGGTGAATTTTAGGTGGTTAGTGGCCAAAATAGGCGTTCCGTGTCACTGAGGAAGACTTGTGTTCGTTGCCTCGCAGCTCGAGGGCGCCCCCGGAGGCGTCCATACGGAGCCTATGGCCGATTTCGTGGCATAACCCGTGTTTTCGTAAAACGTCCACGTCACCATTAGAATAAGTGGCTCGTGTCGTCCACAAAGTGAACATGAGCCCTCGCACCAACTATTCGTCCAATGGCAATTTTTTTGAATTGAAAAAATCCCACGAACCACCTGAATTCCCTTACTCTTGCTTCGCCCCTTTCTTATGCAGTAATGTTACCAACCCTGTTCTCATTGTCTCTACCAACTCCCCCTTCTAAAGCATTCCTGGTACACTCCCACCAGATCCCTTCCTACCCACGGCAAAACCACCTCATAAAAGGCCGCTGGAAGGCCATCACATCCTGGAGCCGTGCCTTTTTTCAAGAAAGCCACTGCAGAACTAACCTCTTGCAAGGTCAAGGCCCCTTCTAGTGCTCTCCATTCCTCCTCCCGTAATCCCCCTTCCAGACCCTCAAAAAACTTCCCATCTGCTGTAACTGAAGGAGTTCTATCACTGAATAACTCTCTATAAAACCCTTCAGCGACCTCCAGCTTCCCCTTCACTGAGGTCTGCACCCCCCCCTTCGCCCCTCAAACCCTCCATATAAGTTTTCCTTTGCCTATCCCGCACTGTTGCAAAGAAAAAACTGGTTGGCTTTTCATCATAGAGCCGCTTCCGGACGCTTGAACCTTGTAAAAATGACTTAGCTTCTTCCCAGTAATGATCCTTCATTGCCTCCTGCAGATATCTAGCCCTAGACCATCCCTCAGCTGCCCCCAAAGCACCATCTGCCCATAAACAGGCTGGCATATGTTTTCTGTCTGCTAGGACATGCCCGGAACAGATGATCCACAAAAGCAGCATCTCTGTCCTGTACAGTCTGCTTTCACATGCCCCTGCCCACCGCACCTCCTGCAGTACACCGGTTGACCTGGATAGTGCAAAAAGCCCCTGTTTGATCCAATGAAAAAAGACCCAGGTGGATGTACTAAACCACCTGGTGACGCTGTGTCTGCACGCAACTTAACCAGGTATCTTCTCTTTCCAGTCCATATACCAAACCGGTCCTTCAAACGTTCACCTCCTCTCACCGTCTCACAATACCTGGCCAAGAATGTTAAGACGTCCCCATCCTCCACAAAAGGATTGTACAGGTGGATCGTTAGTGGCAGAAAATCCTGAGCAAAGGCAGGGTAGAGATGCAGGCCTGTTAAACGCTGGTGTTCTTTCTTCTTCACCCATGCTTCATAGAATGCAACACAGTCTCTTTGTTGAAAAAAAGTCAAATCCGTAAAACCAGAGTTTGAAAAATCTTGTAAGCAAAAAATTAAAGATGCCGAAACACCAAAAATTTCTCTCAACACCTCAATCACCACGAACTCTCTTCCAAATCTTCTCTTAACATCACCTTGACTTGTAAACGAACCGTATTCTTCAGCCGCACCACCATGGTCGGCAAAGGTGCGGTCCCTCTCGTTGCATCCATTTGGGTCATCACACAAATTGATCTTAGCCAAAAAGCCTAGAAGCGATGCCGCTATGATGCAGCGGGGAGGAAGCCGGAAACGGCGACGCCCATTTAGGCGGCGGTAAGTCACGGAGACCTGAAACTCTGGGGGATGCTAGTACCCACCCCCGTCTGCAACGTCACCGAGCCTCGCCCCGATCGGCCTGAAGGTGGCTCTGCAGCGACGGAAAGTACGGCATCGCTCATAACTCCCAAATGGTTTGTCGCAGAGCCACGTGCCTTATGTCATCAGAATCCTTGGCTCGAGCCGAACGAGAGGCAGGTCTCAGATTTGCTCGTCGTTCTGACGAAATTTTCGGCTATTTTGGGTTTTGTCGAAAACCTACTTTTGCAAACTACACTGTAAAATCCAATAGTTTACCTTACTTAGATTTAATTAGTTATCTTTACTTAGTTGTTACACTTACTAGGTTTTATTAAGTTACACCTACTTTCAAGGCAAATAAAACAATTTACTTACTGTTTTGAGTGACACTTACTTAAAATATTAAAGTAGCCACAAAGGAACCAATGACATTAATAAAGCAGTGAGAGGCAGCAGTGCACTAATATGTTGCTAATGTGCAACATAACAACAGAAGAAGAAGAAAAGAAAACGAGTCTTAATAGACTTTTCACCCATTTCCTCAATGTCTGCAGTTATCTTTCACTAGTTGCATTCACTCGTCATCAGTCATCATGAATGTTGAATTTTCAATACAACTGAAATATTTGAGAGAACATCACATAAGCTAACTTCATATTCAATTGATGTTGATTTTCCTAAAATGTTTTTTATTTTTTTTATTCACCATTATAGTGATTAGCGTTCCCTTTGGTTGTGCACTTGGAACTTTGTTTATGTTACTATAACTATCTTCATGTTAATGCAGTAATGTATTTAGAAATCAGAGTAATTTGGCTTCAAGGGAAGAAAAGTAATAAATAGGTCGCTTTTAGAAAGTGACCTATCTTCTAATTAAATTAATGTGTTATTTTTGTTGTGTTTTGTGTCAATGAACTTTTGCTAAATTTATTTTTCAAAAATATCTGAAGCTTAAAATTGGGTTTCTATAATCCTTAAATAGTGTGTGGTAATATGTTAAAGTCACACACAGACTTAAACATTCAGCACGCGAATCACAACAATGGTAACAATTCAAATTCATTTATTTTCATTAATTGTAACAATAACCATTTTATTTGCTCTATTTGTTGTGCTACTACTGACACAAGACAGCAAATAAAATTGGCAAATAAAATCAACAACTGTAAAACAAAGCAACTGGAACCATGTCAAGCTCCTCTTTAATTGCTGAGTCAGGGTTTGGACCTCAGCTCTGGCTGCATGCAGATGGCCTTCTAAGGCCTTATCTCTAGTGTCTCTCTCATTAAGTTCCACACACGTTGTTTTTAACAGCAAATTTTTGTAAAACAGTTCTCTTTCCAAGTCTTGTCTGGTGGCTTTTCCAAGCTGCTCTCAGTGTCCAGCAGATGTTAGAGCCTCCTGAAGACTGGTGATTTCCTTCTGTTGCGCCATTCTGTCAGTTTCTTTGCATCTGTTCTGTGCCGCCTCTCTCTGAGTGGTTGTCAGTTCCCTGTGGCACTCTGTGACTTGCAGTTTCAGATCATTTACCTCCTGTCTGAGGCCCTTGAGGGTGTGGATGGCTTTTTCCAGCGGCGCTTGGTGTCCAGCAGCTGTTAGAGCCTCCTGAAGACTGGTGATTTCCTTCTGTTGCACCATTCTGTGAGGTTCTTTGCATCCGTTCTGTGCTTTCTCTCGTCGAGCAGGTGTCGGTTCTCTGTAGAACTCTGTGACTTGCAGTTTCAGATCATTTACCTCCTGTCTGAGGCCCTTGAGGGTGTGGGCCAAGGAGAAGATGATGCTAGTCAGCTCCTGGTTGTCCAGGCTTGGTGCAGGTCACTGGCTGCTTTGGGCTTTGGTCCTGGTGAGCTGGCAGGGCTGGATGTCTGTGGAATGTCTGTGACATACTGGCACACTTGTGGGAACACCAGAGAGAGAAAGGGACAAGACAAATGCAAGTACGTACAGAGGTGTTAAACTATCTCTATGGGGAACGGCTGTTTGGCTGCTTTGGGCTGAAGGATGTCCATCACAGTGCTCTGCTGGGTTTCCCTGGTGGTCCTGGTGAGCTGGCAGTGCTAGATGTCTGTGACATACTGGAACACTTGTGGGAACACCAGCCAGAGAGAGAGAGGCAGAAGGCAAATGCAAGTACGTACAGAGGTGTTAAGCTATCTGTATGGGGAATGGCTGTGTAGGCTGAGTAAGGTGTGAATAGCTGGTGAGGGGCAGCTAGTGAGGTAGGGCGCTATGTTTTTGTGTTCGTGAACAGAAAGAGAGAGTTTGAGTAACTTTGTTGATGGGGCTGTAAGCAGGGGTCAGCTAAGGACCGGGCTATACATGTGGTCAAACTATTACTCAAAGCACTGATGGTTCACAGGTTTGGTCACTATGAAGGTATCAGATAAAACAAAACTGAAATAAAATCAGACAGAGACAGAGAGAGAAAGAAGGGCTTGCCTTATTTAGTTTAAGCTAGGAGATACAACTAGGCAGTTGTCACTTGTTAAAAGGAATGCTGCAGCAGGATCATACATTTAAGGGGTCTGCCTCGCCCTTTATTCAATATTCTGTTTCACTTGGGTTAAGGCTAGAAGGGATACATATGGCGTTACTGGGCATGCGCACAAAAATACAGTGTAATTTTTGTCACACTACAACAATAATTAATATTTTTTGCATTATTGTAAGGGGTAGGTTTAGGGTTGGGGTAGGAGTAGGTGTAGACGTTAATAAAAAACAATCTAAAAGGTAGAAAATTAAATTTCATTCTTAGTTGTCCTGTCGGAGCTGTATCCCTTCTAGCCACAACCTTTCACTTGGAAATACATGATAACACTGAAGTCAGTTGCAACTTCCGATTCACGGGTACATTACTATTAATATTTTTCAAGGTATTGAAGTTAGAAATCAAATTCCTGTATCATGACCATTAATTCACGTATTTTTCAATAAAATAAAAGTGGGTTTTATTCAAAGTAGCTATTATCCACATAGGTTTTTGATGTGAATGAATATTTTTTGGTAATTCATTACTAAAAAGTAACTAGTAACTAGTACTCCGAGTAGTTTTTGAGAAGAGTACTTTGTACTTTTACTTAAGTACTGTTTTGACATCAGTACTTTTACTTGTAATTGAGTATTATTTCAGCAATGTAACAGTACTTGTACTTAAGTACAAATTTTCAGTACTCTTTCCACCACTGGCAGGGACACATCAAACACCTCAAGGTACATAAACAGAGACACTAGTGGCGCTTTTCCACTGCATGGTACGGCACGGTACGGCTCGGTACGGTTCACTTTTGGGGGGTTATCCACTGGGTACAGTACCTGGTACTTTTTTTTAGTACCACCTCGGGTTGAAATTCCAAGTGAACCGTACCATTACCAAAAACGTGACGTGTAAACTCTGCTGATCACGGATTGGCCTGAGAGAATCGTCACTGAACTTGCGACACAAACACAACAGAACCGCTAGATTTAAATCAGCACAGCCAGCAAAGGATCGAACGCAACTGTTTTGAACAAGCACACCTTTTTTAACAACCAAAAAGTGGCTGTTTCGTTGTCTGTTGAGGAAGTACAGACGTTCCTCTCGTTGATAGCAGAGGAGCGGATC
>NW_015536654.1:53474-53750 GCF_001515605.1 Sinocyclocheilus anshuiensis | reverse complement strand
CAGCTAGAGCTTGATGGGGCGACGCGGAATGAAAAAGTGTTTTTTAGGAGTCGCGGCAGTAGAGGCGGCGCAACTATAACGACATGTGAATAATCCCGCCCACTCTAAAGCGGCACTGAACTGCAGTGGAAATGCAAACCGAGCCGAGCCGAGTCGGACCACGCAGTGGAAAAGCGCCATAGGAAGTGTTTCTAGTCTTCTCAGGGGCCTTTAGCATAATGCATGGTAACTGTACCTTATGTAATAGGCCTGGTGCTGAGGGGGGAGGAGGGGCAT
>NW_015536654.1:43248-45551 GCF_001515605.1 Sinocyclocheilus anshuiensis | reverse complement strand
GCAACTGGGATGGTGCCCCCCTGGGAGTTGGTGCCCTACGCAAACTGCGTACTCTGCGTATAGGGAGCGGCGGTACTGCCTGTGTATCATTGGCAAAAAAATGGTAAGGAATATTATGTTTTTGAAAAATCAAACCCAAAGGGAGAAAATAGAGAGAAAACAAAAGTGGGCCCAAAATTGATCCTTGAGGTACACCACAAGTTAACGGTGCAGATGAAGAAGAAATATTACCAACCTCCACTGAAAATGTTCTATCACAGAGATAGGATTTAAACCAATTCAATGCAGTACCTTGAATTCCTATACAATTTCTCAACCTTTCAAGTAAGATATGGTCAATGGTGTTGAAAGCAGCACTGAGATCCAGAAGCACCAAAATTGTAGTTACCTGAATCCATAGCTAACAGAAGATCATTCTTCAAGACCTTCAGCAAAGCTGACTCTGTACTATAATGTTGTCTAAAGCCCGACTTAAACTTATCTAACAGGTTATGCTCACTTAAAAATGCAGTCAGTTGATGGAAGACAACCTTTTCCATTATTTTCAACAAAAATGGTAATTTTGAAATGGGGCGATAGTTATCCAAAATATAATGACCTAAAGTGACTTTTTTCAAAAAGGATTCACTACTGCATGTTTCAGACTTGGTGGAACAGTCCCTTGAACTCGGCTACTATTTATTATTGTTAAAACAAAAGGTTCAACAACATCCAGCACTTCCACAGAAAGACGAGGAGGCACCACATCCAAGGAGCAGGAGGAAAGCTTTATTTTATGAAAAACATCCACAAGAAAGAAAGAAGAAATGGGCTCAAACTCGGTTAATAATAATAATATAATGTAGATAAGGAGTAGATAAGTGTAGAATCAGGAAAAGAAAGCACAGTGGGATTTAAAACATTGTGTATTGTACTAAACAGAGTCTTTGGGCTGTGTCCATGCTTTGCTATCAAGTTAGAAAAATATTTTCCCTATCAGCCTTAAGCTAGGAGATATGACTAAGCAGTTGTCACTTGTTAAAAGGAATGCTGCAGCAGGGTCATAATACCTAGGGGGTCTGTTAGCTAAGCTAGCAGGGACACATCAAACACCTCAAGGTAAAGCGCCATGCGCCATAGGAAGTGTTTCTAGTCTTCTCAGGGGCCTTTAGCATAATGCATGGTAACTGTGTAATAGGCCAAGGAAGAAGGAAGATTTTACCTATTTAGTTTTATTTTTGCTAGGAGATATGGCTAAGCAGGTGTCACTTGTGGGTGATGCTGCAATAGACTGAAGATGGTGATGGTAATCACCATCTATTAAACCCACTAAGGTCATAATAGCTGTAGGAAACTAAAAGGAAAAGTAAATAAATAAATTGATTTAATTAAATCTCAGATTTAATAAAAATCACTTTAGCTGAATTGGTACATTCATGCTAAACAAATGTAAATAAATGCAATAAAATCAAAGAGAGGTAGAATAAAGTCAAAATAAAAATAACAAATAAAACCAAAGTATGTGGGGAGGGACCAACTAAACTGAGCCTAAACAGAAGGTGATAGCACAAACAGGAAGTGAAACCAAGAGTGAGAGAGAGAGAGAGGAGTGGTTCAAACTTTACACTTTACACTCACACAGTGTCAGTTAGTCGGATGCTAACAGCTAGCAGTTGAAGTAAAGGGCTTAGCTTAGCCTGTATGGCTGCTAAAGAGTTGGCGTTGGCAACACGCAGTTCTTTGTTTACACAAAGGTCTGTGAAGTGGGTGCTGTTATCAGATTAACCCGGAAGAGTCTGCTCACACTTCCGGGGTCACGTGTTGCTAGGAGACCAATGCAAGCTCACATCAGGTGCAAATGGAGCAGAACTTGCACTGCTGTGAACATGCATGGGAAACTCATGCGGGGCATAACAGTCAGTTATGACATGTCCCATACAACTTCATTCACAAATCAAAACAGCACATTCACTTCACAGGCAATGGTGAATTCATAGTTAGCTACGCTAGAATAACACCATTAATTTGACGTAAATGTTTCACATGAGCGGATCGGAGGGTTTAAAAATTACACTTTACACTCACACAGTGTCAGTTAGTCGGATGCTAACAGCTAGCAGTTGAAGTAAAGGGCTTAGCTTAGCCTGTATGGCTGCTAAAGAGTTGGCGTTGGCAACACGCAGTTCTTTGTTTACACAAAGGTCTGTGAAGTGGGGGCTGTTATCAGATTAACCGGAAGAGTCTGCTCACACTTCCGGGGTCACGTGTTGCTAGGAGACCAATGCAAGCTCACATCAGGTGCAAGTGGAGCAGAACTTGCACTG
>NW_015536654.1:37070-42954 GCF_001515605.1 Sinocyclocheilus anshuiensis | reverse complement strand
GGGAGCAGAACTTGCACTGCTGTGAGCATGCATGGGAAACTCATGCGGGGCATAACAGTCAGTTATGACATGTCCCGTACAATTCATTCATTAATCTAAACAGCACATTCATTTCACAGGCAATGGTGAATTCATAGTTAGCTACGCTAGAATAACACCATTAATTTGACGTAAATGTTTCACATGAGCGGATCAATATGAATACAATGATACGTAACACATAATAAGGCCTTAAATCGGTGAAATGAGGAGCATCGCTCGGATCACCTACAACAGTGCTGAAAGTGGGGATTTCTTCGCCCAAGCTCAGACTGATTTATTCTGGTACCATTTATATGGGCTGCTAATCTGAGAATTAATTATGATTAATTACAATTATTTATATCAGCTGCCAGTAGTAACTGTAGCAGAATTAAATTGCCATCAACCAATCTGTTCGTCCAGCGAACATTCAGTGTAAGTTCATATCAACTCTAGGAAATAAATATTTCCGTGGCCACAGAAAATACTTTCTTACAGTACTAATGCATTAGAGCATGTAGTAAGTTTCAAAATTGTAAAGGGACAATTAATTTGCAAGGCAGAATCAGAAACTCATGTAATTTGTGCACAAGAGTTTTATTAACTAAACACTAACACAAACTAGTCTAATAAACAAACAAACAAACAATCACTCATACAGGGGAAAGGGCAAATGAGACTTGATGGATGAAACCATCAGGAAAACCAGAGCATGAAGCTATGAAAACAGTGTTAACCACCTGAGTAAAACCATCAGCGCCGTTTTAGAACGGGGTCTACAGCTTATACTAAACCTCTGTTTCATTTAGTAGACTGGCTATGTGTTGGAGCCCACCGGCAATGCCCGCACCGGCTCCGGCTCCAACACGCTTCTTAGCAGAAGAAAAACAACAAGACATTTTGCTGTGCATTATGTGTCGTTCCTATGGAAAATGTAGTGAGAGGGAAAACTCTCAACATGCCATTAGGTTGTAAAGTTTATCTGGTCTAACAAAGGTGTCATGGTTGCCATGGTAACCAGGGTCCTGGGCCTCGTTCACAGACATCTTGGCACCCAGTATGTTTATTGGGTGAGGGGTCTGTGAATGTTTGTTAATCTAATGAATAATTGATTTGTTAAATCAAATGAAAAATGGTGTGTCTGATTGGTCCAGACGCTACAGCAGAATAATATTTTATAATGTTTCCTGAGGTGCATTGGTGCAATTATAATGTTAATAAGATTTTTACATTGAAAACATCACAAGTCATAATTTAGAATGTGTAAATCTTTAATGTGTAAATAACCAAACTCTCCTGAATATTGGTGAATACAGTCTATATAAATGGCACTCTGCAATGCCCAAGCCATTCAAGTTATCAATATTAACAACAAATTTATTTTTTTGAGGTGCAACATACAGCTTATGTTCAGTTAGTCTATTCCTTCACATTTTTGACAAAGTATAGGCTACATAATTTTGGCTTCTGGCAACATGGGTTTAAAACATAGCTAACGTAGGTGTTACGAAAAAGGATTAGATAATATATTTTATCTGCAAATAAGGTAAGATAAGTCTACATCTCCTGTGGTGTTTCTTTTTGTTGTGATTTTGGTCTGTGTCATACCCAGCTGAAAAAGCCACCATTACATTTGGGTCCAGTCAGGTTTGAAACAAACACAGACCTGTATTTATGGGTCTGTTTCAGGTTGGGTTCTTCATTTTCTAAAAAAAATCATTTATTCATGTGGGGTGAGAAGTGACTTCTAATCTGAACACTGTTTAAAGGCACGTGTCTACAATGTAAACATATATTACGCATCAGTGGGTAGGCGATGATTGATCTGTGTCTGTGTCTGTGCAGGCAGTCTTGTGCAGACGTATTCATCTATATTACTCTATTAAAACTCAGAAATGGAAAACTAGTTTTGACAGCTTGGTTTCAAGAAAAGTTGTTTTTGGACCAACAAGGAAGTTTTGAGTTCTGCAAAGTACAGTCTTTTTTTATACATGGGTCAAAGACATTAAGATGTCCGCATCAAAAGAAATTGACAAAAGTGATTTTATGTCCATAGAAAGCACATTAAATGTAAGTAAAGTGTCTACTTTTAAGGTTTCAAATAAGTTTTTGAAGAATAAAATGTCAAAATTTGGTTGAAATAATGTTACATTGTCATTCAGTGTAACACAATATTTATGTAAAAAATCAAACAACATGCTTATTCTGACGTGTGCATATTAAAATATATAAAAGAATAAGGGAGCATATTAAATTTGATTGTGTTTTAAATGAGTAAAAAATTCTTACTGACAAATGGGCAAAACCTAGGATAGTGGCAAATGTACAAAATGTAAAATTACAACTAATTAGTATTTGGGGTGAAAGTAATTAGTCTTTTAATATGTCATAAATAGATTTTTGTTGTAAATATGCCTGACAAGATTGTTACACTGAATGACATTTTATTGGGTCTCCTCTGTAAATCAGGGAAAAAAACCTTTTTCGTCTTTGACCCACATTTGTACAATGACGTCTTAAGTGTCAAAAGATCAGGGAAAATTTAATTTCTCAATTCATGACTCCTTTAATACAGTAGGTTCTAGACTGTCAACAAACACTGACATTTTGTGATTTTGAGGATGCTGACATAGAGTATGTCACGGGGTTTACATGGGTTTTTATATGAAAATCAAAAATTCCACCAAAAAAAAAAAAGTTTAAATAATAGAAACCTGTTATTGACTTTAAAAACAGAGGGTGCCATTTTAACACATTTTGGAGTATGTGACTGTTCTAATCTGAACTATTTTGATTGCCGCTTGTCACAAGCACATTGAACTCTGAGATTCTGCCCACACAGCCAGCAGCAAAAGTGTTCCTTATGCCAGAAATGGCCATTGGCCTCCTGATGAAACATTTCTGAGAAGATCAGCTACAAAAGAAATTGAGAGACACACAGAGAATTAATTGGTGTTTATTTCACATACACATCCAAAGAATATGTAACTTAATGTGGATATCTTGGTTATGCCTTTTTGTAAAAGTTTTCCTAAATTTAGTTTAATTTCTTTAAACCTTTTACTAAAATTGTGTTTTTCGTCTCAGGCTAAAAAGCATTTTATTTTACCTCATCACAGCCCAGGCAGCGAGGTCTGATGCTCTGGCAGTAATGGCGTCCACACAGCAGCACTCCTTCCTTCCAGAAGTAAATCAGGTCCACCAGAGCCTCGCCACACTCACAGCACACAAAGCAGCTGGGATGCCACAGTCTCGTGTACCCGGCCCTGTTGGCATACACTACAGGTCTGTCCATAGCTGCCAACTGTCCACAGCCACTGCAACGCTGAGAGACAGACATAAATACAGATAGACAGAGAAGGTACAGAGGAGTTGGGAAAATAGCAAAGCTGGATTAACAAAAAAAGTAAAAATGGTGAAATTAAAGCCCACTGCTATGATTGGCTATCACTAGTATTACATGAGCACTCTAGCCGCCCATTCACCAAGACCATGTTAATTGTTTTTATTTAATATAGATTAATATTTTAAGGACTACACATATGATCAAATATTGACTAAATATTTAACATTAAAATTCAACAGCATTAACTTTTGTTCATTTAAAATTTCCTTCTCAAACTCCGCTTGACTTTACTTGTGTATGCATGCTTTAGCAAGCCACTTGCATTACTATTAGTGAGAGGACTGCTTTGAAAAGGACAAAATGCAGAGTATGTACTGGGGGGCAGGTATGCTGAGTGCTACTTGCTACACAACGTATGGTGATCGTATAGTGGTTTTGTTGACCTTTGAGACTTAAGTAATTTGACACCTATCGACCAGTGGCTGGTCACTGGTGTACCATCTTGTCCCTGTAGGTGATTAGCACAGTTCAACGGTTAAGAGTTTATCTCCATCCACCAATGAAACGAAGGATTATCATTGAGCTCATTGTGAGCAGTGAGCTCATAGTGACAGTGAGCTCATTAAAGTTTAATGGCAGTGTGAATCAAGTCATAATGAAAAGCCTGCAGACACAGTTTATTACAGACATGATTTAAGAAGATATGACAGGATTGTCCAAATCATGTAAGTTGTTTGTGTTTAATTCAGACACTTTAGGGCTATAAAGCTATAAATTATCTTCAGGAGGAGATTAAACCTTAAATCTCCATTTGAGCATTTCCTTAATGCATGTGTTGGGTTAGTCATTAAAATTAACTTGTGTTTACACTGTCAGATTTAACTAAACTCACATATTCACTCTTATTGCTGAGAGGAGGCTGTGCTGTTCCATTTGTGGTGGTCTTTGCTGAACATTTTTCTCCAGGCAGGGCAGCATCTCCTACTCCTAAGGATTCCTCATAGGATTTGACAAACTGAGCCATAGCTTTCAACTCCACCTCAGACAGGCTGTGGCAGTATGCAGGGTCATGATCATAGGCAGGGTTGGGCAAAGATACATCAAAATGTATTTTAAAATAAAATACCAAATACCTTAATTTTAAGTGTATCAAAATAAACTACAAAATACAGCAGCCACACCAAGTATCAAAATAAACTACTGTATTTTTGTATTTTAAAAATACTAAAAAATACTTTTACAAGGGAGCATGACATTTCTTCACAAACCTTCCATCAATTGGCCTATTTGATCTATCTCTTCACCAATACACTGATGTTTGTGAACAATGTTTGATAGCAACACCTTTTCTCTGCCCGAGTCACGCAATGAATCTGACATATGCAACCAGTTAACAGATCAAATATTCACATATCCCTGTGATTTCCCAGATGAAGGTTAGTTTTAAAGTAACCAACTGTTTAATGTTTAACAGTTTGCGAATGACTCATAATTGTATCCTAATTTAGTTACATGGTGTTTGGTAACAAAGGGCCTACTTTGCATCAGCAGCACTGACTCAATGACAAACAAGTCATTCATAAGAAGACAACTGATGGCACCTGTATTCATAGCAACTAGTTTCTAACTACTTAATCATTTGATTGTTAGTCATAAATATAATAATATATTATGTGTCAGGCAGTCATTCATGCAATGGTATGTAAAATCATGATCCTATTTAAACAGCTACTTCAATTAGGGTACAATATTCGGAAATCAAATATTTATTTATCAATCACTCGACACCTATTTGGAAGTTGAAAACAAACATTTTAGCATTACAACAATTATTAAATGATCAATATGTTTTGATTTTAAATGTAGCCAGAAACGTAATCAGAAAGTAGCAACAGAAATTGTCAAGGAGTATTAACCCAACCTATTGAACCGAATCTATTGAGAGCCATAGAAGTATAAAGGACACATACACGTATACACTTATAATAAGTGCAATTGCACCACGCACATCACATTCTATTACATCCACGCTTCCTTTTGAATGAATGAATGAATGAATAATTCCTGCCCACTAAAAGCTGCACGGATATATTTGATTTCCCCAACAAGCCTATGTAAACGATTTAGAAAAATGTCCGTCGATTCACACTTTATATCATCGCCACGATATGTATTGTCATTTCACCCAGCCCTAACCTGCAGTAATGCTTTAAACACATTGACAAGCTAGTTGATAAAAAACAACAACCGATTAACTATTAAAACTGATTGGCTAACGCTATTTTTCCCCTTGTCAGTGACCTTTTTTCTTTCATGTTAACTGATGGCAAATCTGAATGATGCACTATTTTAACTTTAATCAACATGTACAATTGACCATGACATCCTCACCTTATCTTATTCCACAAAAGTCACTCACCCAATGCTGAATGGAGTTGTACAGCTGCAGCTCACGTGATGAATGTTGGGGTTGGGAGAGGGGGTGTGTCTGAACTAAATCAGCACCCTGATAAAGAG
>NW_015536654.1:29600-36930 GCF_001515605.1 Sinocyclocheilus anshuiensis | reverse complement strand
TATCTTATTTCAGAAAAGTCACTCCTGAATGGAGTTGTACAGCTGCAGCTCACGTGATGAATGTTGGGGTTGGGAGAGGGGGTGTGTCTGAACTAAATCAGCACCCTGATAAAGAGTTTGACTGGCACGAAGTATTTTATGTATTTTGAAAATACAAAAATACTAATCTTAAATGTATTTAAATACAAATTACATTTGATTTTTGCCAAAGGCTTTCAAATACAAAATACAAAATAGTATTTTGTATTTCAAATACGTATTTTAAATACACGTATCTGAAATACTGCCCATCCCTGATCATAGTAAGGTAGCTGTCTTATCAGTTGCTTGTGGTGATATAATGATCCTGCTGTGCCAGCCACAGGTCGCCTTTCTTCAGGGAGAAGCTCCATATACTGCATCGCCTGACAGACAGACAGACCTCATTATCACAATGTTTGATCAATCTGGCACTCCAGTCAAGTCACGTTTATTTATACCACTTTACACAATATATTGCTTTAAAGCCACAAATATCATAAGTATCTTCTGTTTATTTTTAACTATGTGAATGTCTCAGTAGGATTAATTATTTGTTCAGAACATTTCACTTTGGATTTTTTTGTAGTTGCAATTCGATGCAGGCTTTTAATGAAAAGATATTGACCCGACAGCAATGTTGCCACAGTAAGCATGTTAATTTTAATGTCTAATCTGTGATCAGTGATTTTTCTGATATGTGACAAAACGGTCAAATTTACATTGTTTCTCATACGTAGCATGATCTGTTATTGAAATCTGGAATAAATTATGAACAGAAAGCGAGAAAAGAACATTCCCTTTATCATCGCTGGAGCTGATAATCAATTGTGTTCAGCACAAGCACTGTCGCCAAAACTCCTGTTATATACTCTACACTGCACAATTATTCTCTTATTTACTTTGTGTTTGTACTGTTTTAGTTACAAGGGATGGGCAACACTGCTTCTGGAGTGAAGCAATAAAATATACGTTGATGCTTGTTAAGACTTGTTTACTCTTTCTTAGAACAAATCCGCCCATTATCTAAACGCCTTAATTACTTACTTAATTACTAGTGTGTATCTGAGAATCAGTCTTTTTTCCAGACTTTTCATCTGCAACCAATTATTTTTTTAAGAATTGTTCACTGTTGTGTAGAACAAAACCAACAAACATTTAAATCTCTTAATAGAACAATACTGACCAATATTTAACATGACTTGACATCACATAAATGTACCCTGCAGAAAAGGTATAAACAGTTCTGAACAAATATTTTTGGTAAATGGAATTAATTTAATAGATTTGTGAATGAATTGGGCAATTGTTCAGTGGAACTGGTGAATGGATTCAAAAGAATCAAGTCACTGAATGAATCAAAATCCTCATCATCTCACCTTTATTTTACATAAAGATTGTAAATAAAACTACATGAACCAGGACTTCATATGAAACCTCTTTCCTTTTCACTTGTCTTCTTTAATAGCAAAGTTGTTGTTGTTGATTTTCATCAATGTAATGATCATTGCTTTATTTCTCTCAAAAAAAAAAAAATCAGGGCTTAATTACTTTTGCCCAGGGGCTTCAGCCCGGTCAGCCAGTGTCTAGCTGTGCAATAAGCCATGAGAGGCCTGCAATTTACTAAATGGAGCTTTGCTTTATGAAATAAATACATATAAAAAAAATCCCTTGCAATAATTAGTCACATTTCAAATAACTCACTTTAAATTTTCCAGAAAAAAAAAAAAAGCTTCCAATTACAAAACACTACGTGAAGGACAAAAATAAGCAAAAATAAACAAAAACTGGACCAATGTTTCACTCATTCAATTCAAACAGCAGAAATTAAAAATGTTCCTCCAACAACTAGCTAAGAACAAAGCTATCCCAACTTAAGCTAGATTTTCAATGTAAAAACAGGGTTGTACAGAAGGCTGAAGAGAAACCGGAGAGAAAAACAAAAGATGAAAGGGCTTTAGCAGGCACACAGGCGGGATGATTCCTGGCAGTCGATTGTGGACAAAGTATAGGGCTTATATCCAGAGTGCTGTCCTATTGCACGTGTGCAAACCCTCCCTGCTGAAAATAGATGACTGAATAAGAACTTTGTTTTACAAAGGCAGACCTGTGAGCTGCTGTACTCCCTGGAGGTGGTAGAAACAGCCAGCGCATTCTGCTATCAAAATAAACTGTTCAAATCCCCAACCTAGGCCGGCATCCTTCATTCACCCTCCTACTTTGCGATAAAATGATCCCCTCAAATTTATGTGAGATCAGTGAGACAAATTTATTTGCAGCTTTTTCCATTCAGTCAAATGTAAGGTATGTGCCCAACGACATGATTAAGCAAGGCTGTTCCATACCTTTAGCTCATAGAGAGGGCTATTTTTAACTTGAGTTGCATGTGTTTCACCAAACACCAGCCAAATGCCTGTAAGACCTGAAAAACATAGCAGACTGACATTTGACAAGAAACAGTGTTGGGGAGTAACTAGCCACAAGTAGCGACGCTACTAGCGTAACTACATTTTCAGTAGCTTTACAGTAGCGATGCTACTTTTAAGACAGTGTAGCGTTTCCTGTAGCTAACTACTTTTTCCAGCAAGTAGCGATGTACCAAACGCTACATTCCGTTTTGCGTTCTGACGAGTCAGTCACGAGCCTGTAATGCATTGAAGCAGCGCACGCAGCGTCTTCTTTCTGACTAGATCACAAACTAAATTTGTTCATTACCGCCATCTGTAGTGATATCAGGCATCGGACGGCTTTATAGTCTTTCCACCGACAAGAGATCGTCTGATGATATTGCAAAGGATGTACAGGAATGGATATTTCACATGAATCAACTGTAATTCACGGAAAACAAAGATTAAAATGCAGTCTACGTCGAAGACTTAAAGCACATACAGGAGGTGAATAATAGCCTTTTTAAATTGATTATTTTTTCTTCTTTATTGCACTCTCACAGAACCGTGCTTCACTGAAAGATACGCATGACAATCGCAGCTTCTGTCGAATCGCGATTTCGATTCCATTTCGGTTTATCGTGCAGCCCTAGTACATATATATTTTCGATGCAGAGTGCAAATATGGGGGTAGAATCGTTGCATAATTCCAAATAAATACATTATGATCCACAAATATATGTAAAGAGATTAACAAAAATAAAATGTATTGATAAATAAATAGAATGAGATCCACAAATAAATCTTAGAGTTTCACAAACAAGAATTAAATTCACACAAAAATAAAATGAGATTTGCAAATAAAAAAACATATTCACAGATATATTTTGATGTCACAAACATAACTTTGCCTGGCATTCATTTGTGAATCGCATGGTCAGAGGTTTGATGGACTTGGATTCTCTTATTCAGCAGCACAAGGAAGGCCAGCAGGTGGCAACTGTAGTAGAGATTGAAAAACCAGATGGATGTGGACGTCCAAGAATCCATATATCGGAAGACAGACTAATCCATTTTCTGAAGCTTGGATTACCACAGGAAACTATCAGTAAAATTCTAGGTGTCTCTCGTGCAACTCTCCATCGACGAATGAGAGAATGTAATTTGTCAGTCACATCCCTCTACAGTAGCTGCACAGATGAAGAACTTGATTCTTTGGTGTCTGAAATCAAGAGCACTATGCCAAACATAGGGTACAGGGTTGTCAGAGGAGCCCTCATTGCCAAAGGACACAGAGTACAGTGGGACAGAATTCGTGCATCTATGCATCGTATTGATGGTCCCGGCGTTCTCTCACGGATGTCCCAGCTTGGTTGTGTTGTTCGGCGAACTTACTCTGTACCATACCTCAAGTATCTTGTACATATAGATACAAACCATAAGGTAAATTAAATTTTTCTGAATTTTTGTGTGAAATGTTATGTATGTGCAATTATAATTTACAGTTAGTTACCAAAATATGTAACAGTTTTTACACTTACGTTTTGTGGGTTATACAGTTGTCTATGCATTTTAGGTTTAAAGGGAAATCTAATATGATGACAAATGTTTCTGTCATTTTGTTATCCTTTTGTCATGCAACATGCCTTTGCTTTGATATTTTCTCCTAGATACAACATGGTTATCTTTGGGGGTGTGGATGGATATTCAAGAAAGGTACATTTAAACCTGCTTTTAGGTGGAAACCATCTTGGCATGCTTTTGTTCATTTATTTATTTTTATTTTTTTTCAAAGTAGTGTTTGTCAGAATGAGTGCTATTTATTTTTCAGATCATGTATTTACTCATCGCAGACAATAACCGCTCTGAAACAACCCTTCGATTTTTCAAAGAGGCAGTGGAAGAGTTTGGCTTTCCCTTAAGGTAATGTTTTATTATCCACAAATTTAACAAAGACTTATAATTATAAATTATAATTTTTTTTCTTTTATGCTCTACAGTTTTGCCCTTCATCCAATTAGTATTGATTTTATTGTTATGCCAAAAAACAAATAATATATTATTTAAATATATATATTTTAATGATTCCTTGATTTACTTTATTTGATGGTATCATAATGGTGTTATCATAACTTGTATGGTTTAATTTTCTCTTTTATTTTTTGTTAATTTTCATAAAGAGTACGTGGAGATCATGGAGGAGAAAATGTAGGAGTGGCACGGCTGATGTTTTGGGTGCGAGGAACAGAGAAGGCAAGCTTCATTGCTGGCAAGAGTGTGCACAATCAGAGGTAAAAAGACCACAGCCCTACTCGCCATGATTTATTGGGGTGATAGTTAAACTCAGCATCATTTTAATTGAGCATGTCAATTTTTCACCATGTTAGTCAGTCATTACTATGGGCTGTTTCATCAGGGTTGAACGCCTCTGGCGAGATGTTCGAATGTGTGTCACCACAGTCTACTACGACATCTTACATCGTCTTGAGGACTGTGGACTTCTTGATCTTAGCAACTTCACCCACCTCTTCTGCTGTCATTATGTTTTTTTACCTCGCATACAAGCCAGCCTTGATGCTTTCAAGGATGCATGGGATAACCATTCCATGAGGACAGAGAGCAACTTAACCCCAAATCAACTATGGGAGACTAGCCAGTATCAGAATCCAATAAGTAACCGAGGTAATAATTTTTTCTTACTGTGGATTCCTGGTTTTGATCTGTTGATCAGTTTTTTTCCCTATTGTACAGAGGGACACCCTACAATTTTCAGCATCTGTTACTGATTTTCTATGGTAGAGATGTGTTTAAAACTGGTACCCAATCCTGCTCCTGGAGATCTACCTACTGCAAAGTTCCAACCCTAATGAAACGCACCTGAACAAACTCATTCAGGAATATGGTAATTACAGACAGGTTTGTTGGAACTGTGAACCCTACAGCAAGGTAGATCTCCAGGAATAACATTGGGCACCCTTGATTTAAAATTACCAGCATGAAATTTACAAATTACTTTTTGTTTACCTTTAGGTGCAGTATTCAGACTCTGCTGCAGTTGGACAAGAGTGGAGATGCTGAAGGCACTCACTTTGGGGTCAATGTGCCCGAAATTCAGAGGCCGCAACTCGCAAGAGAGCGGTCTACGCGAATGCTGTCTATGCGCGATGTAGACAGCATTCGAAAGAAGTTTATCATGAATATTACATAAAGTAACGTTACATCAAATAAAATAGGACTACAAGAAATATTTTTATGCATCCCAGTCTTGTAAGTCCATTAACTGATCATCTTTTTTCCTTAATATTTGTATTAGGCCTGTTGTTGTTGTTTATTATTATTATTATTATTATTGGTTATATTTTTATATTCATTTTTCCCTTCATTTTGATCTCTTTACTTAACGTTCTGAATGTAAATGATAGCCTACTGTAAATGCTCGACATGCCAATAAAGCCTTTAATACGCTATATGACTGGGATTTTTACTGGAATACAGTTTAAAGGTTGAATTTAACATTTTATCTTAGTTCGTCTAATTAATAGACTAGCCTATATAAATATAGTGGTTCATTGAGTGAATCATTCATGTAGTTTCATTTGTAAATCATTTATCGTCACACACGGGCATAAATACAATCATAAAGTCAACACTTTATTGGCATAATTGTCAAGCGTTTAGTATTTGCAAAATATATGGTAGCAAATACTAGCATATACAGAACGTTAATTAGGTAAAGCGATACAATAAATATAAAAATATAGCCCTAAGTCACTTATAATTTATTATTATTATTATTATTAGGCTATTATTATTTTAATAACTGGTTAAGGCTATATTTTGTTAACACCTGACAATTATGCCAATAAAGTTTTGACATTATGATTGTAGGCCTATTTATGCCCGTGTGTGACGATAACTGAGCGTGTTTTACAAATGAAACGTGAATGATTCATTCCTCAGTGAAACACTATTTATATGGGTTTGTCTGTTAATTAGACGAAATAAAATAAAATGTTAAATTCATCCTTTAAATTGCATTCCAGTAAAAATCCCAGTCATATGGCATATGTCGAGCATTTACATTTTCATAGAACGTTGAGTAAAGTGATCGAATTGAAGAGGAAAAAAAAGAATAAACGAAAATAGTAATAATATTTTGGAATTATGCAACGATTCTACCCCCATAATTATCTGTCCCCCCACAGTTTTGTAATGAACACTAATCGAACAGAAAATAAAATCGTGATAGAGTAGTGTCCTTATCATTTGGCAAAGGATGGTTGCGGGATTCACGCAAAGCGCAGTGTTCACGCGCGCAGCTGATGATTGACGTCTCCATTCACAGTCAGAAAATACCGCATGTGCTGTGAGTTTAACCTGCTTATTTTATGACTTCTCCATATCCAGTTTGTTGCATACATTTTGTTCTTGCATTGATGTTACGTTAGTAGCAATTTTGCACTTTGACAGTCAGTTTAAGATAATATAACTAGGCTATAACTATACAGTAGCCGATTTTATTATTGTGTGTATCGGATAGTTTACAAAATCAAATGATTGGGACACTTTTTGTCATTGAAATGGCTTGGAAAAGTGTCCCAATCAACCTGAATTCACTTTAATCTTTGAAATCACGATTGCATTACAGTATGTTGTTTTAAACCCCAAATATTTTACTTATAACTTCATTATAATTCTTCATTAATAATTATTTAGTTATTTGTAATGTTAATTGTAAAAAAAATAATAAAAAAAATTAAAGTAGTTTCGATGTAGCTAGCTACTTTTTGAAAGTAACTTGTAGTGTAGCTAGCTAGTTTTTCAGAAGGGTACACAGGGTGAAAAAAAAATTTTGGCTCACATTTAACAAAAACCCACCAATTCACTATCTCAACAAATTAGAATACTTCATAAGACCAATAAAA
>NW_015536654.1:27449-29253 GCF_001515605.1 Sinocyclocheilus anshuiensis | reverse complement strand
TTGAAAACCAACGTCACTGCACCCGTTTACCAAGAAATTTTGGAGCACTTCATGCTTCCTTCTGCTGACCAGCTTTTTGAAGATATTGGTCTTATGAAGTATTCTAATTTGTTGAGATAGTGAATTGGTGGGTTTTTGTTAAATGTGAGCAAAAATCATCACAATTAAAAGAACCAAAGACTTAAACTACTTCAGTCTGTGTGCACTGAATTTATTTAATACACGAGTTTAACAATTTGAGTTGAATTACTGAAATAAATGAACTTTTCCATGACATTCTAATTTATTGAGATGCACCTGTATATGGTCCCACTCTAAAAGAGTGTTAAAGTAACACTGAAGCAGTGTTAAAGTTAATGAGATTAATTAAGTGCTGATTGATTAGTGATGAACACCTGCTGTTAACAAGCAGAATCACTGAAGAAAAGAGAAACAAGAATTACAACTGACTTCAGCAACAGCCTGAGATGAAATCAACTGAAATAAGACATTAAATCTCTCAAGATCTCAGCAGAAGATGATTAATCATCTCCACAAACAGCATCACTAGCTTCATGCATTACTAACCAGTTTGAATTTTTGTTTGTCATGCGTCTAAAAATTTCTTATTAAGAATTAACAGAGATTTAGATCTTAATGTTTATTGAAAATAATACATTTTGAAGTCACCGTTGTGGAGATAAGCGTTTGCTTTAGTTGGGCTCTTGACCCTTGACATTTTAACATTAGTTTTTCTCTGGTTGCTGTAACTGTGTTTATGAAGCACATTTGTCATGGCAAGAAAAACCAAGAGAAAACATGTTTAGATTATACATTTTTTTTTATGAATAATTTATATTTTGCAAGGCCACTTTTTTGATGGTGACATAATTGTCATGTAGCCAGGTTCACTGATGTCATCAGTGGTGATGTGTAATTATAGTTTGTTATTGATCACATCTGAATTTTCATGAAATAATAGGAAGAGCTTTAAAAAAACTTTGCACACCAGTTTAGAACATCTGTACTGTTTAGACACGCAGACATCAAGGATCAGCATATGAATCTCAACAATGGTGACGATCATCAGACAGATTCATGTTGCAGTGCATTCTGGGTGCACCAATCATAACTCATCCATGGCTCCCAGCATGCATTGCGACATGAATATATTATGCTGCAGCATTTTCTTACTATTTGCTTTTATTTGTTATTTTTTGTTGTGACTTTTTACTGCCTTGTTTTGTGACGTTCAAAAAGCATATAAAAATTATCAGAATATTCTGTCACCATTGCTGAGATTCACATGCTAATTCGTCATGTCTATGAGTGCCAGAATTGAAACCTTCTTTATTAACCATATTTATAAAAGTCGTTTATGAAGGTTTTCTCACATTATAGCAACAATACAGACATCATGAAAGCACAACAGTTTTAGATAAATTGCAATCAGAGACTCAGACACATGACATGAGTTCTACCATAAGTGCCTCGCCAGCACATATGTGTTTAATACACACAATTGTGCCAGCCCAAAAGATACTTAAGTTTAAAGTCAAGGGTCAAGAGACAACTAAAGCAACCACTATTCACAAAAACGGTAAATTGAAAAAAAACAAAAAAAAACATCTAAACCAGTGATCCTCAGATCTGGCTCGCGAGATCCACTTTCCTGCAGAGTTTAGCTCTAACCCTAATCAAACACACCTGAGTTTGCTAATCAATGTCTTCAGGATCATTAGAAAATCACAGGTAGGTTTGTTTGATTATAGGGTTGGAGCTAAACTCTGCAGGAAAGTGGATCTCGCGAGCCAGATTTGAGGAT
>NW_015536654.1:23877-27357 GCF_001515605.1 Sinocyclocheilus anshuiensis | reverse complement strand
GCTGAAGTCAGTTGTAGTTCTTGTGTTTCTCTTTTCTTCAGTGATTCTGCTTGTTAACAGCAGGTGTTCATCACTAATGATCAATCAGCACTTAATCACATAATGATCTCATTAACTTTAACACTGCAGAGTGGGACCATATATGCTCCGAGCAGTGTTAATTTAACACTCGGGATTTTACTGTGTAGTTTGACTGTAGCTTAACTACATTCATTTACGAGTAGCTTGTAGCTGGTTAAGCTACAGTTTCAGAGTAGCTTCCCCAACACTGACAAGAAATGCCAGAAACCTAAGAGATAATTATACATGTACCAACACTATAAAATCCATCAGTTGTTCTAACAAACTCTTTTTAGTTAACTTTACTTAATGTCTTAACTGTAAAAATCTATTATTCACATACTATTCATTGGTTACTCAGAAAGCCCAATTTAAGATTAATTGATTGTACCATTTTGTCAAGAAAAAAAAAAGAGTTTTTGAGGCTGAGCAAATCTTTCTCTAGTCTCTCTCTAGTCACATTCACTCGTTTCCCAAAGTCATCTTGAATGTTGAATTGTCGATAAAACTGAAAAATTTGAGAGAACATCACATAAGCCGACATCATTAATTGATGTTGATTTTCCTAAAATGTTTTGTTTGAACTCACCATTAGTGCTCCCTTTGGTTGGGCACTTGGAACTTTTTATATTATTGTAATTTTTTTCGAGCTGATGCAGCAATGCAACATGAAATCAAACATGAAATTTGGTTTCAAGGGAAGGGATGTTATAAATAGATCACTTTTAAAAGGTGACCTTACTTTTAACCAGATCATTATCTAATCTATTTTTCAAATAAGTATCGCTTTTTATTTCTCCTCTTTCCTAGTACTTGTTTCGCTTCAGTTTCAGCTTTTATAACCATTTCTTACTATGTTTAAGTAAGTTGTTGTTTTTTAGCATGCGTGTTTGGCAGTGTTATTTTTTAGGATTACTGATAAACTACTGTCATTTGATTTGCATTATTTGTATTTGTTATTTATTTTAATTTTAGTTCAATTATGTCTGAATTTATTATGTCTGTATAGGTCTTTTATTACGTTTTTAGTTTAATTTGAGTTAATTTAAATACTTCAATAAACTAAATTGAAATGAAATAATATATATATTGAATTTATAAGTGTGTGTATATATATATATATATATATATATATATATATATAATGTCTGTGTGTGTGTGTGTGGTTGTACATACACATATGTAGTTTTTTTTTGTAGTTTGGCTTGGTGTTATGTTAGAATCATTATTATACCTTTTGTTCTTTAATATTTTGAATTGTTTTTAGCTTTATTTTTTTTGTTTTTCATTTAAATGTTAAGTTTTGAAACTTTGTTGTATGCATTTGTCATTTTTATTTAATCGCTTTATTTTTAAAATGTGTATAGGTAGTATTTATAAAGTTTTAGCTTTTAGTTTTTGATCTGTTTTTAGTTGTTTTAATGCTACAATTGATTGCTTCTGTTGTCCTCATTTGTAAGTCTCTTTGGATAAAAGCGTCTGATAAATGAAATAAATTAATAAAATAAAATAATTTATTTTTATTAATTGTAACAATAAAACTTTTATTTGCTCTTTTTGTTATGCTACTACTGACACAAGACTGAAAATAAAATTGGCAAAAAAAAACAAAAAAACAACAACAGCAAAACAAAGCAATTGCATACTGTATTCATGCCACAATGCACTTTGGGAGTCAGTAACTCTGAGTAGCTACAAAGAGTATAGAAGACCAAGAGGCGAAACTCAGTAGAACGTTCCATTGCAACAGCGGCGCCCAGCAGCAGCCCTGCGCTTCCGCCATTTTGGGGTGAAAGTGACTCGGCAGTCCACTAGCTTCTAGCTGCCGCTATGGCAAATATCAACTGCTTTGTTTAAAAAAACTGCACATTAAAGCTGAAATACAGCCTGAAAGATGCCAACAATATCGTACAATCACTAGACTAGTGATAATCAAATCCTTTTAACAGTTTATTTTACAGATTTTATTTTAAAGTCTTCCCTTTTTTACACAAAACCTTTTGCTCTCTAGAAACCATGTCAGTTTCGGTTGAAAATATTTTAAATTCAAGTGTTAGCATTATTAATACTAATTTAATTTCATATGTTGGTATTAATTCAATGACAGAAAAATTTGGAATGTTGGACAATAACAGGAATATAACAGCTTGACAGTAAACTGTTTGCAGTATTGTCTTATATTAATGTCTGTTAAAGGAAGACTGTAAACAAAAAAACAAAACAAAAAAAAAACACACGTACAGCCACTTTCTCCAAAATTGTTTAATTATTTAATTATGACACAGCAATGCATCATGTTCTAATCTAGATCATCATGCTTGTAGTGTATTCCAGGGGATTAAAACGTACAGTATTTCAGACCTAGTGGAGTAATAGTAAATAATAATATAGTAAGTAATTGTAAATGTATAAAGTTGCATAAGCTCATTACTTAGCCATATAAATCATTATTATGGTTTCTATGGCTAGGACCTGCAGTTCCTACAAGGATTTAAGTTTACTACTAGACTAAAAACAGTTACAGTTAGCAGGTGCATAAGACAGCGCTACGTCCCACTTCAAAACACACAATATTTTACACTTTTGTGAATAATTACCTGTCAGGGTCTTTGGGAAAACAATGAAAGGCAAGATTTTTACTGTCCCACTGATAGTTTTTTAACAACATTGCGTTCTTTTATTCCACTTTGACCTCTCTTTCGTTGTTATTCTGTCTATTTCTGTATATCTGTGCTGTTGTCCAGTTGGAATTTTCACCCCAAAATGGCGGCAACGCTACCGAAGCGCCACCTAGTGTCTGTTACCCAAAAAGCATCAGAGTTTTGCCTCTTGGTCTTCTATACTCTTTGGTACACTGTAAAATCCAATAGTTTACCTTACTTAGATTTAATTAGTAATCTTTACTTAGTTGTTATACTTACTAGGTTTTATTAGGTTACAGCTACTTTCAAGGCAAATAAAACAATTTACTTACTGTTTTGAGTGACATCATCAGTCTGAAAAGCAAGGTGTGCTGTGATTGGCCAGCTATCCAATGCGTTATGATTGGCCGAATACCTCAAGTGTGTGACTGAAATGTTACTCCCCTTGCCATACTGTGATGCCCTGTCAGGCCGGAGCGATGATTCAAAAACATAAAAATCCATTATAAACGAGGCATTTGTTGCATCCAGTGGGGACATAATTATGAATTATAATGACTTATACTGTCTTTTTACGCATTGCGTTGCATCGCACGCCGCGTAAACATAAAACCATGTCTTCATTTGTGATCGGAGAACTTACAAACAATAAGCCCTACTCTACACTGCCCAAAAAACTCGCTTTAAATATAAAAAATATAAAATATAAAAAACATACTTACAGTCTCTGAGTCAGAACAGCCAGCATTGTAGTCTACTCTACCAGGATCAGGAAACG
>NW_015536654.1:8981-23772 GCF_001515605.1 Sinocyclocheilus anshuiensis | reverse complement strand
GTATTTCCTCAGCAACCAGCACGGATCAGCTCTAGGCTCTAGGCATGACGAAGCGGATATCGTCCTCTTTTGGAAGGCCAAACAAAGTAGTGTCGCTTTCACAACGAAACACAGCGACACACACGGTGGCCTAGAGTGAGCATACAGATAGATACAGATTAAATATAAAAATACAACTATACAAATATACAAATAAAGTAAAATGTAAAAAATGTAAAAAAATATATATATAAAGCAGCACAAGGCACATGGCAGACAGAGTGCAAACCAGTGAAGTTAACTTTTATAAAGAATATCTCTTTGGATTTGAGACTTTAGTCTTTGCAACTTTACAGATCTTCTTTATGCACCAAGAGCTTGTAACACTCCAAAGAGAAAGGAAAAATTTAAATCGCATCATATGACCCCTTTAATGCGTGAGTCATCGAGTCATTCATTCATTCAGTAACGAAGCAAGTGGCTGTTTTTATGAATGAATCATTGAATCAATGACTTTCACGAAAGATTCGTTCACGTAACACCGCAAAACTCAGCATTTTGTACGCGTACCCCAGTTTGGGAACCACTGTTCTACATTAAATATTTAGCTAGCAACAGTCTGAAGTTACCTAGCAACAGTGTATGTTAACGTTAGCTCAGTCAACATTAGGCTAACATCAACAGGTGTATGTAGGCAGAAAATATGATTATCCTGACCTGAGCTAATTTACTGAATCAACCAACTCACATCTCCTTTCTTTCTATCTTTTCATCCATGATGACATTAAAGTCATCTGTTGCTGCTTCTGGCGTTTCATCGCTGACAGCGCCGCAATCGCGATACCAGCTCATTAGAACTTTCAGTGAGCTATTTTTAGAGTGTGCACGCGACTACGTTCCTGGACGCGGACGTGTGCGTCTGTGTCCTACTCGGTCCTGTTCCTCTGTGGCGATGACGGCGTGCAGTTAAAAAAATCATAAAAAACGAATTTGAAAGTGGGGGGGACACAAACGGAATTTTGGAAAGTGTGTGTGTGTGTGGGGGGGACATGTCCCCCCGTCCCCAGTGGAAATTACGCCCCCTGCCTATACTCATCATGGACCTGTGTTGTTAAACACACACAAAGACGATGATGAAGGTAAAGGCAGTCTTTAATAAATCCACAGAAGGCAAATCCAGATACAAGAAACAGCAACAACACATCCAACATATACATAAGAGCAGACAGCTCAAACTGAACAACCTTGTGATGTTAGTTAAAATACATGACCAAACAAGGATAATTAACAAGACACAGCTGAACCTTATGATGAACTCAAATCAGAAAACATGACAACTAACTGAACCGTGAAAACGGTGCAAAGTGAACACAAAGTCCAAACAGAGTGAAAGTGTACAAATACTAAGTCAAGAGTAAATTATCAAGTACTCTCTACAGTTCTTTTTTTAGTTACTAGAACTCTCGTGTAAGTGAACTATACTAACGAAGCATTTGTCAGTACAACATACTATTCCTATTTCACTTAGTTTTTTAAGGCAATTGGTTTGCAGGCTTTTTTTTTTTTTTTTAAGTAAGCCTAACTAATTAGATTTTACAGTGAAGGTACTGTTGAAATCTTGACACATTTGACAAATTTATTTAACTCTCCGTGATCTGAAGCTCTAAAGAGCTGAAGGAACAAGGAAGATCTGCAAGAAGGAAAGTGCGGGAATATGCTGTTTGTCACCATTGTTGAGATTCATACGCTGATTCTTGATGTCTGTGTGTGCCTAAAAGAAATACTTTTTTTTAAGCTTTTTAAAAAAAAATCAGAACAGCTTGTAAGAAATCCTTCTGAAATTTATAGAAAGTCTCCACCATCTGCAAGTTCCAGATTGTCAGGATCTTCTGCATTAACTTCAGAACTTTCATCTCCAAGGTAAATGAATCTGCATGTTCCAGACTACAAAGACCTTTTTGGTGCTCCCAGTACTTTGTGTTCAGGACTGTTTAACTGGAATAGGTTTAACTGTTTAACTTGCAACCAGTAGAGGACATCACCGTCATCTGACTCATCACTTGAACAAGCGGACAATAAACATCACTTTACCAAACAATTTTCCAGGGACCTTGGCATTATTAGTGTGTATTGTCAGTATGATTTTCTAATTTGTATGAGAGGTTGTATAGCTGACGTCAGTTAACAAGAAATTATCATTCAGTTTAATTGTTGAATTCAGAATAAAGTTTACTTCATTAGTCTCAGAGAATCAACTAATCTTTCATTAGATGATGTACCTCTACAAAAAATTACTAACTTTGGCTGGAGCCCAAGAATAAAAGGAGGAAAAAGTCATCTAACACTCTGATACCTTAAGTGACGTGTGACCAAAACACAATATTCATTTGGTACCATCTGTGAGAACCAATGGATTCTGGTGCTCTGTTGTGAGAGCTTGCTACAAATGCAGCTGGGTTCAGTTTTGGTCACTTTAAAAGATTGTTGCATTTTTTTTTTTTTTTTTTTCAATTTCAAATGTATATTTTCAACATCAACAGTATTGTTAATCCAGTTACATTTTATTTTGATGGTCCCTTTTGCACATTCTGTACTGTAAGTAACGTTGCATCTATATGTCTAACTCTCATTAGAGCGTTAGTAGAATATTAGTAGACTGTTAGGGTTAGAATAAGTTGACATGTACTTGCAAAGTTACTTATAGTTAGTAGAATGTCTGTTGGAAGACCATCAAAATAAAGAGTTGGCAGATATTAAGCAGACAGTCTACTAATACTCTAATGAGATTTAGTTGACATATAGGTGCAATGTTACTTATAGTCAATAGAATGTTCAAAAGAGACCATCAAAATAAAGTGTTACCAATAATCCCAGTTTTGAAGGTCATCAAACAACTAGAAATAACTCCAGTTGCCACAAATGACAACAAATGCCATCTGAACATACGTAGTCTTGTGTAGCCAGACCTTCAGAATCATGGCAGAAGGTCTGAACTCCATGGCAACTTTCATTTGCCAAGGACTGCCCAAGAGGCCATCTGACTGACGTGTAAAGCAACCAATCACAATTAGTTTTGTTCAGCATCATGTTTAAGGGCATGAAAATAGGTTTGTTTGAGGTGCGCCTCGCCTTGCCTGAAATGTAGGCTAGAGTAGGCGGCTGCAATGAGGGAAGGGTGAAATAAGCTCAGTAAAGACAGACAGTTCTGACCTCTCGAAGTGAACCGATACCAACGAGATCAAAGACAGATATCACGTTATTCTCACTCATGTGCTGTGCTGCTGATTAACATGATATAATTTCAGTTCTGTTGCCTTTATATAAAAATAAATACAATGAACAAGTCACTCAAAGTGCTTGCTATTTAATTCCATACAAAAGGTGTATTTATCATTCATTTTTACTTTAATACAAACATGTATTTTAGATTTTTATAGAAATATGACAAAAATCACATATCTCACACAGATATCGCACTGTCATAGTGTTTGGGAATATTCATGCATAATTTAAATACTTAAATCACATGAAACCAGATAAAAAATAACAAATGTTAGAAGAGAAAGCAGCATCACGGTTGTCTGAACCAATGAGCATTAAGCTGTGTCGTCAGTCAGTCATTTCCCATCATGCTTTTGATCAGCGCAGTCGGTGGAGAGCAACTGAGCTCGACGGCACAATCCGACACAGCCGCCTCGCCGTCGCGCCGTCGCGAGAGTTTTTTGTCACACGTCAGCATGACATCAGAGCAAGTCGGACATAACTCGGACATATTTCTAACCGGCATGCATCTCGCGGTGATCACGATGATCGGTTCTGCGCAGATTTAGCTCATCTCAAACAAGCCTATTGTAAAGTCGTTGTCCCTACGATAAAAGACAAGGCATGTATCTAATAAATAATTAATTCATGAAAGTTTGACAAGTTTATTTTTTATTTATTTGAGACTATAACATTATATATGATTTTGTCTTAAGATTTTTAAAACCTTCTTGCAATCAGCCAACTATAAATGAACAGACATTCTGTCACTTTGTAAACATCAGTCGTGCTTAGTAGTGGTGATCAATGTTGGTACCACATGCTAATTGTTAGCTAGCAAACTTTTTTTTTTCATATATTGCCTCCAGAATATTTATTTGTATGTTTATTTATTTATTCATTTTACAGAGAATGACACCAAGAAAGGCCTCAGACACTAAAGCACACCTTGTGATGTTTTTTTTCACCATGTGGATCAGGGCTTCCATATTTTATAAATGCAAATTGGGGAAAAGTGGCTGGTAGAAATGTTTGCAGCTGGTAAAACAGAACTTTCACTAACCTTGACCACAATTATGGTGACATTGCGTGTGTGTTTTTTTCTTTTTCAGTTGATTTCATCTAAGGCTGTGGCTAAAGTCAGATGTAGTTCTTGTGTTTCTCTTTTCTTCAGTGATGTTGATTGTTAACAGCAGGTGTTCATCACTAATGCTCAATCATCATTTAATTAGTCACTTAATTATCTCATTAACTTTAACTCTTTGAGGACTTGGGATATGACTTGAAGACTTGCTTGTGACTTGAAAGCCCCACCTCTGAAATTTAGATCTTATTTCCAGAATCTCACATTTACATTTCCTCCACTGAAAAAAAAAGAGAGATAGGCTGACAAATAAAAGTGCAGTCTGCACAAAATTGTGTTATTTTATTCATCTTGTCAAGAGTCTTGAATTTATTGATTTTGACTTGAATTTATATGAATTATCTTGACACAAAATTCGTTTAATATTTTATGCAACACAGTAGGAAAAAAAGTGTCAGAGAAAATACAATTGTTCTACAAAAATTGTATTTCTTATTGTTATTCGTCTTGTCAGGATACAATTCGTTTAACATTGACAACACAAAAGTGTCGCAGAGAGAAAAAAGATAAAAATGTAGGTTGTACAAAAGTAGCCTATTAGCTATTTTTATTCGTCTTGTCAAAATACTAAATTCGTTTGACATTTTTCTGTTAACACAGTAGGAAAAGTGTCGCAGAGAAAAATAAATAAATATGACATCTGTCATTTAAAATTATAGGCTAAGCAAAATATAAACAAAACCGAGTTGAACGTCCTTCAAGGACAGCGCATCCACACTTTACTCCATCCTTATTCTGCTCTGTCACTCATCGACAACCTGCCTGTTCTGTCTGAGGGCCGTATATTTACCACAGGTACAGCCTGCTCGGAGCACTGTTATGCACATGCTGCGCACAGACCACACAAATAAAACGTGTGACGTTTAAAGCATGCGTTCATAACAGTCCAAGTGCAGGCTGTACCGGTGGTCAATAAGAATAAAGCGCAGATATGCTGTTCTGAATGGACGTCGGGAACGGGATATGGTTAGACCGCCCGCTCCCGTTCAAATTACACCAGAGTTACCGACCGCTACCGCGTTTTATTCGGGAATTTAATCCCGCGTTGCAAAAAATCTGGTCGGGTCGAGAGCCACAGGAATGCAGACCTCTACATTGGTTTACCAAGGCCATACAACAACACCAGAAGAAGAAGAATCACTCCGCTTCAGCGGAGAAGGTACTCAACTAGAATAAGTCTTTTGCTGCTGCGAACAGAGTCGTGCATGTGCATGGTGTAAGGCCCAGTGCGATTTAGTGGATGCGAGGCCCAACCACCTGGCAAATGTTGGCAATTTGATTTTAAACTGAAAATATTTTTTTGTGATTCTGATTCAAATAATTCATTTAAATGTGACAAGAAAAATTAATGGGGCCGTTTTCTGAATATTAGGCATATGATTAGGAGTGAATGCATATTTTAAAATATTATTTGCAAATAGTTCAAATGCATTAAAGAAACTTGTAAAAGAACCAGAATTTATTGTATTCGCTAAAATCCCTTTTAAATCCTGTATTTCTACAGTCTTTGTCCTCGGTCTTAAACGTGTTGTAACCATTTTTTTCAGATGATTATACCTAAAATTAAAAAAGGTGACCACAATTTAACTAAAACAATGGAACTAAAACATATGGATGAATTAATAAAACCTCCTCATGTTTCAACTAAAACGAAAGAACAAATTGATAAAACGTGTTTGTAAGTTGATATCTTCTTTTCCACGTACTGTGTGGGTTTTTATAAATTACACACTTTCAAGGTCTACCTAAAGTCTGGGGACAGTTTTACTTCTTAAAGGAGTGGTTGATTATGATTTCACTTTTTGAACTTTAGTTAGCATAAACAATGTCTGCAAAGTTACGACACTCAAGAGTTCAATGCAAAGGGAAATATTTTCTTTTAAAGAAATCGCTGTTTAAGGACTACAAAAAATGGCTGGTAGGCACTACAACGAGCTTCTTCCTGGGCTTGTAAACCCCGCCCCCGGGAACACGCAACTACCCACAATGGTAAGGAGGCGTGACGTTTCCGGACAATCTGCCCTCGGCGGTTAGCGAATCACAAACACACTGAGCCCGCTAACCAATCAGAGCCCATTGGGTATTTCTGAGGGAGGGGCTTAATTGAACCAGGAACTCAACAGACCGGTTTGACAAGAATGGAAACAGCGGTGTAGAATAAAATATGTGAAAATAATGTTTTTTTTTTAAACGAAGCATGAAAATGTTACACTGCACCCCATAAACACAATCAAGCTTTCGAAAAAAGCTGATCAACCACCCCTTTAATTATTGCAGGTTTGCATATAGAGTTCTTTGTACACACAAAGAACTCTATATGCAAATCTGCAATAATAACCTGTATTTGATGAACACGAAATACATGTTCATTATTATTATTAGTAGTAGTAGCAGTAGTGGTTTTGCGATTGAGATAAATGAACAGTGCTACTACAAAAATGTGCCCCTGTGCCGTATTTTAGGGTGCTTTCACACCTGTAGATCAATGGCTTTGTTCCGAAACAGGGATTAAAATTATTACAATGTTGCATTTTATTCCTGGTGCGGTTCACTTTCATATGGCAATGTTTCTAAACAGACCAAATTTGTTAATGCAAGTCACGCGCGAGTAAACTGTTCTCTCATTGGTCAAAGTTCCACGGTTTATTTTCTGGGATTCCACTTAGCTGTCACCCGTCAGGATGGAACGACAACAGCTTCGCGGGCTTATTGTTGTTTTTGTTGTTTTTTTTTTTGTAGATCTTTGAAGATTAATTTATCACTTTGAGCAGGAGTCCAGGATTGATTGGGGAAACATTTTTAAAATGCACATACTAGGAAGAAGAGCAATAAGATATACTTGGTATACTTTCTTTTCACTAGGGGATAGAATAGAAAAAATAGAAAGCTAGTGTTTGTTTTTTTGTTAGTTTTTTTTTATAAAAAAAAGATAAATATAGATAAAGTAGAATTAAAATAGAATAAAAAGTGCTAGAGTTAGAGGGTCGAATAAAGGTGGAACCTTTCTTGTCTTATTGCGCTTAAACTGTCAAATACATACCCCACAGATCATTTATTATATCATTTTGAAAATGCCTATTTTGAGAGGAAGCAGAAACACGCTGTTTTCGTGCATTTATCTTTAAATGCAATGTGGGCTGTGCCTTTACAGCTCTTACGTCAGATACTCTGATGAAAAAAAAACATCTGTTTTGATTATCATGTCTATCGCGCTGAAATCATGCGTTTTAAAACCATATTAGTTTAAACTTCTTATATAGGGTTTACTGAGCGCACACATCCGAAGCACGCGCACAGAAAGCGGCTGTCACATGGCATGTGAGTACTAAAGTTCTCCTTACATTTACATGTAGTCATTTAGCAGACGCTTTTATCCAAAGCGACTTACAAATGAGGACAATAAAAGCAGTCACTAATTTGTATAGTTTTTTTTTTTTTTAAAGGGGTCATATGATGCGATTTCTAGTTTTCCTTTCTCTTTGGAGTGTTACAAGCTGTTCCTGAATAGATAAGATCCCTGAAGTTGCAAAGAGTAAAGTCTCAAAACCAAAGAGATTTTCTTTATCAAAGTTAAGACTCTGCCACACCCCCCTAAAACGGCTCGTTCTAACACGCCCCCACATATCTACCTCACTATGTGGGAATATTTGCATAATGCGCCCAAATGTTCACGCAAAGAAAGAAGGCGTGGTTTCAGTAACAGTTAGTGTTGAAGCAGCCATGTCAGGGAGACACTGTCTGTTTCTAGGCGAAAGCAAAAGCACTTTATTTGGCCTTCTGAAAGTAGATGCATTTAGGAATCTTTAAGATTACTTACAACAGAACAGCAATGCATTTTATGGACGACCGTTTCATGAACCTAGGAGCGGAGGTAATTCTGACTTTGCTATCACCAAAGTCAATATTTATTTTACTTGATTCTTGTTTCAATTGATTCTTGTTTACTTGATTTAGCTTTTCCCTAAATAAATGATATCCCCATTTTGTGTAAAATTGTTTCCAGTAGGGATTTGATCAGGAAATTGCATATTCCTAGGCCTATCGACATGACCATTTCTATTTTATTTAGATATTTCAGTAGTCCTCTCAAGCTTCTATTCCATTTCCTCTTGCTGTATAAATGTGTTTTCATTACTCATAAATCTGACTAATATTATAAGGAATTATATGTACACTGACTCACAATGACATACTGGTGTTTGTACAGCAGAATAAGTACACAGTGTCTGCATAAACAGAGTGTCTAACTCTCCCTCAGCTGATGTCAGCCACTTCACAGTCATGATGTTAATGGTAAACATTCCTGCTTTTACAGGCCCCAGGAAAGTCCTAAATGGCTTAACTGTAGGGCCATCATTACGACGACTCCTGTCCATTGAAATAAAATAGATTTGTTTTCAAAAATTACAGTTATTAATAAGGCAAACAGCCTGTAGAGCCATGAAAACATTGAACTCATGAAGATTCACACAGAATCATTCCCAACACACACACACTCCCCCCACACATACAGTAAATCCAGTATTCCACATACACATTCAGAGAAAGGAAACAGGCGTGGAAGCCTTTTCCTCTCTTTTTTATGTCTTTAGTCAAGAAAATAAATTACCTCCAGGAATGTGGCTGGAATCCAGAGCAGCTCCCTTTACATGTCAGACATGCTGCACCCTTCCCGCTGGCGATGGCCCTGCCGACATCTGGAAAAAAGAAGAGAAGAGGTAAGAGGAAAAGGATAAATTCACAGAATAGCAGCAGAGGAAATTACTTTACTCACTGCAGAGACATCTTATGAAACACAAAGATTCATTAAAATTCAGAAACTTAAGTTGTGAATGATTCTGAGTTCATTAGGAATCATTTTTATCCCAGTTAAAAAAAAAAATGAAATGGTATGTAACCATGTAGTCAATGAAGCTATACTTGTCAACTGTTTTAAATAATTTTGTCTGTCTAATAACTGTCTACACAACACTGAAAAGTACTGATACAACATTAAATAAAGACTATCATTTCATTTTTCACCAACTAGCTAGCCAATTAACAAATAAAACAAGAAATAATAATCAGATGAAATAATGAAATATTCAGTGAAAAAACACGAAATACAATACGTCTCATGGTGAAGAGTATGAATAATCTGGGCACCCTTCGTGAATCATATAAAATCTTTCAAGAACATGTCAAGAACAAATTCTTTTAATACAAAAAATGCTTTATGCTGATTTTAAAAAGCACTGTATTTCACTATTTGTACTGTAATACAGTAAAATGGCATTTTTTTATAGAGATGGCATGAATAACAGGGTGGTGGGTAGTTTTTGCCTTCTCCCAGCTGTGTGTGCAGATGAGTTTGTCTTGAATTCATATCAGTGAGAAATCAGCATCACTGATCAGATGGACACAGGTGATGACAAATTCCACATGCCTTCACTTTAAATCACTCATCAATAACTTAAAACACAATCCATAATAACAAGCTGTCGACCACATTCACTCTCATTCGATACAGATGGCTTAGCTTTCATCACAGAGCTTAATATGACAAAAATAACAGCAGACAAAGACAAACAGACCACAACACAACATGCATCCATGGTGTTGAATCCCTTTAAAACCTTCTGTGAGGCAGATTCAATTGAAGACGTGTCGAGCACTCAAAGGTAAACAGATAAATGCTTCTGATTTGATATACCAATCAATAAAAGAGCTCACAGAAAACAGGTCAAGCAGTCAATCTTGAGTCAATCCTATATCAGGGTTTTTCACATCCAGCCCTGGAGCACTTAAAATCTGGCACTGTACTGCAGAATTTAGCTCCAAACCTGATCAAACTCACTTGCCCATCAGCTCTGCATAATCCTGAAGACCCTGATCAGCTTGTTCAGATTTGTTTGATTAGAGTTTGAGTTGCGGTTGCATGACAGTTGCCCTCCGGGGTTGAATTTGAAGGACCCTGCCCTAAATGATCAGTCTTTGTGTACTTCATAGCGGAGTCATTCTTGAAACTTCAATTACTGGTGATTGGTTTCTCAAAGATGTATATAAGAAATATGTAGTTTAACTAGTAATTTTGGTGTTAGATACTTTTGACAAAAGTAATATTAGCCACAAATTATTATTATTATTATCACAAACTCACTCTTTTGGCTAATATTTTGTGCTTTTGTGCTTTAATTTCTAACAATTTCATCACTCAGTCAACAATTATCAGTAAAAGAGGAGTGGAGTATGAACTACATCAAGCAGACCTGACTGCATTACAGCAAGAAAATTAAATGCAACTCTGTTTGCATGTGTCTTTTGACAACCAAAAGCAATAATGTTCCTGATGCAGTTTTTTCACAACAAATCATTGATTTCTTGGTGCTTGTGGCTTAAAGACCAAGTACAGTGATGTGATGATGTTGAATCTGCCTTAAATTGACATCTACCGGTATATGCACGTGTGACACGTGCAGCAAGCAGCCAATCACATGGAACACGGAGCGCATCCGTTTGATTCACTTCTCAGGGAATTTACTTCTCTGCTGAAGATTAAGAGATGTATTTATTAAAAATACAATGAATTTAAATGCATTTACAAGGCAGGAATAGACACTGTTGCTGCAGCAAAAGTTCTATCTGACTATATCAGTGCAAATGAACCGACTGAATTTAATCCTTTATATAAGTTCACAAAGAGCTCAAAAGAAAACACACAAGCTTAATAATTTTTTTATATGTTAAAGCTTATTTATATGTATATTTATAGCAAAGTTTAATATTAATTGCCAGGTCATATAATTAGAGATGCACTGATTGCAATTTTCTTGGCCGATTCTGATTTCCAATTTTTTTGTAAGTGTGACCTGCCGATACCGATTTTTGTCAATTCTGATTTTCTCTCTAAGAACTATAATTGACAGCACATAAAAAAAAATATAATAAATCTATGCTAATTTCAATGCAAAAAATTATTAAGCATTTGCTGTATGTAACAAAACAGATGTCATTGCCCACTATGTTTATAAATGGTAATTTTTCCCCTAACCGTATTAAATGTGTCATCTTTCACATCAAATTCTTACATTGTTTCAATTAATTCAGTTAGAATAATAAGAAACTGTAGAGTTGTTACCATTCAAATGAAATCAGTATCAACAAACTGCAAACTGCATCTGAAGTGGCTTTAGATGTATTTACACAGACTGTTTGATGAAGCTGAGGTGCCATAAATGCATTTACACCGCAACATTTCAAAATGCATAAATTATTTTATAAGATTAATGTTTTACATATTTTTTAAACATACAAATAAATGTTGGGAAAAATGCAATGATACTCATTAAATCAGGTTTGATCATATTTAAAAGTGAGTCATTCACTCATTCAACGAGGCAAGTGACTCTTTATCTTTATGAATGGGCCACTGAATCATTGACTCTCGATTTGTTCAAAAACGTGGATTCAGTAACAAAACCCCGCTGTGTTACTCGGACACACACAACAGTTCTGCTGTGGCTTTGATTAGAACTATTTTCGTCAGCGAAATTGAGCAAAAATAGTCAATATTTTCCCCCAATATCACTAAATTTTAACTTCTTGTTTATTGAACTACTATTGTATAAAATCACTGCAATCATGTTGATATTTGGGGAAACATCTTGGCCGTGTAGTATTGCTTCAATGTCAATACATATGTATATACTGTATAAGGGGATACAAATCTTCTGTTGAATGCAATTAAATGCCTTTTTTAGCACCGTTTTAAACATGTTGTAGGAACAATTTTTTTCGTCGAAGCAGAGACCAGGAGACGTTATGATATCTTTCATAGCGCTGCAGTCATCAAAAGTCTAACTATAGCTCAGCACAGTAGAGTTTATACCTTTCAAGGGGGAGGGATACATAGAGGTGGAGACATTCTAAACAAAGCATGCAAATGCAGTACAGGAATTAGCCCGTTACCGGAATTTCCCCAGCCGTGATCTCATCAGCATAACAGTGTCATTCAAATGCATAGGTGCTAATCCAATCAGCCTGACAGTATCGCCCATACCTTCACATTATCATATTATCATGTTTTTGCAAGATTAAACTGACCTTTTTAGTAGCCTAATGTTGAGAGTTATTTACTTGCTTCCTGTACACAGTTTATTCCATGTTATTGTTTTTTTATTATTTTATTTTACAAGAGAACTTGCGAAGTCATCTGCTGCTTTGCTTCTGTGAAAATGAAGAGACATCAGCCTTAAACTTTGTTTTTGTCATTTACATCAGTTATATTTGTATAAAATACACTATATTTTTGTGTCAGTACATTAATGGCACATTTGAGCAGCATTAGTAAACTGTGTAACTATAAAGAAATGTCAAATCACATGCACATGTTTTTTTTCTTTTTAAAGATTTTATTATGATATGAAAGTCATTCTCAAACATAGAAATTCGGATATTGGCGTGTGCTCTTTTATATGGTAATTATATTAATTAGGGGGCGTTTACAAGGCGGAGATCTGACACCAGTCAGCTATGCACAATTTCAAGATCATTTGCGATTTATAAATATCACAGCTGGAAGAGAGGCGTACGCACGTGTTTTTGTGCGCATGTTCGTTTTCTCTGAATCGCACTTAGGCACTTTTGAGAAATGATCTTAGAACAAATTTAGGATGGTTTTTACGCAATATTTTATAAATGAGGCCCCTGGGCTGCCTGACTTGATCTTCTTAGAATGTAAAACACAATGTACATAACTTTTTCAGTTGATGTAATATTACATTGGAACCTAGATATAACATTTTATAAATGTGTAATCCAACAATGTCTTGGGTTAAATTCATTATTTGCTTGTTTTCATTAATATTCACTTGTGTGTACTTATGAGTATCATTAAAAAAAAAAGAAAAAAGATGTAATTTATTAACTTTTTAAATTTCACATTAAAAAACCTAGTTTAATAATGTCTAAATATATATTCAAATGCAAAACTTAAAAATAAGTAACCAGGTATGACTACTGCAATAGCCCTACTCTTTTGCGAAACTAGACTAGTAGATACATGGTATCTACACAGGTACCTGGTGGGTAAACCATGGCATCCTTGGCACCCTGGCCAAATATGCCCATTGGCCTCTGACTATCATGGCCTCCTAATAATCCCCATATCTACTGATTGGCTTCATCACTCTCTCTCCTCTCCACCAATAAACTGGTGTGAGGTGGGTGTTCTGGCACACTATGGCTGCCGTCGCATCATCCAGGATGCTGCACACTGGTGGTGGACGAGGTGATCCCCTCACAATTTAAAGCACTTTGAGTGTCTAGAATAGAGCTATATAAATGTAACAAACTATTAAAACAACAAAAAACACATATACTATTTTTTAAAAATCTGTTTAAAGCTACAATCATATGTGGTTTGAAATCATATTCAAATCACATTTCTAGAAATCAGTTTCAGTCTGACCGCTTTGATCGGATTTTGCATAGCTTTCTCATGCCACGTAAAATGTAAACATGTCAGGCAAGAAACAAAGTTGTGTAGATTGAGCAGAAAATCACAATATACTGTTAGTCAGCCTGGTTTACAAACTTTTTTGTAGGAATAAAGTAGCACATGCCATTCTCCTATGATTCTGCCAATGTTGTAGTAGTTGTAGTAGTTCAGCGCATCGGCTACACAATGTCATGTTGTAAAACATGCGATACTTTTGTTTTAAGGCAGTCAGTCATTTAGATCAGATTCCAATCAGGTACACAAATAATCTGATTTGGACTAACAGTGTAAACGTAGCCTCAGAAACCCTCACGAGTCCCGCAGGACCTGTTATAGTAGTGTGAAGAAATTAGAAAAATTACAGAAATTAAATTTCCCTGATCTTCTGGCATATCAAAGGTTAGCCCAAAAACAGCTTGAAACCAAGCTACCAAAACAACTGGTTTTGCACTTCCTCCTCTTCTTTGTTATGTAATAGTAGGGACTGCGCAGTATGGACCAAAAATCATATCTGGGTCATTCTGTGTAAACTCAACCAGCCCAGATAGCAACATATTGTCGGCCCAGATCCGGCCCACATCTGGCACATGTGGAATGAGGATCTTGGCCACATGTAGCGTGGAATGGTGAACGCGATTTCACCAAGTACAACATGTTCCTGGATCAACATTCTTGTTGATCCTGGAACAACATTTTAATCAACCAATCAGAATCGAGGGATACGTTTTCAAGAAATGTCACTTTTAGGCTTACAATCAGGGTTAGATGCTTCTACACCCTTGTTAATCAGCTATCATTTCCCTCTGATTTTAGGAATAAATTATGGGTAGGGTTAGGTTTAGGGGTAGGTATTGGGTTAGGTCTATATTTTTGGACAGTAATGTTGATCCAGGACCATCAAAAGATGTTGATTCAGGAACATGTCTTAC